>NC_053393.1:176491496-176791496 GCF_905171765.1 Bufo bufo | reverse complement strand
ACCGTGTGGGGAGCCGCACAGCTCCCTGGCATTGTGCGCCGGTGCGGGAGTGCCCCCCCTTACCTAGGGGCTGGTTATTGTGACTGGAACCCGCTGGAAGACTGAGGCCTGACCGGACCTACCTGTGACCGTGAAGGGTGACCTCCCAGGTCGTGGCTGACCCGCGTGCGTGACGCAACTTCCCGTAGATGCCCACCAAGTGCCTGTGGTCAAAACAGGAGTGCAACCGAGTCTGTGGACATGACCGACTAGCCCCTGTAGTCGTGAGGGGACCCTACATAGAGAGTAGCAGTAACGGACCATCGCCTGTAGACGTGGTAGTATTACATCACGAGTCTGTTGACGTGAGACTAATGCCTGTAGTCGTGGCCGGGCTTTATAACGAGTCTGTAGTCGTGACAGACTAATGCCTGCAGTCGTGGCAGGGCTTTATAACGAGTCTGTAGTCGTGACAGACTAATGCCTATAGTCGTGGCAGGGCTTTATAACGAGTCTGTAGTCGTGACAGACTAATGCCTGCAGTCGTGGCAGGGCTTTATAACGAGTCTGTAGTCGTGACAGACTAATGCCTGCAGTCGTGGCAGGGCTTTATAACGAGTCTGTAGTCGTGACAGACTAATACCTGCAGTCGTGGCAGGGCTTTATAATGAGTCTGTAGTCGTGACAGACCTGGAAAAATGTTTTTTTTTTTTTTATATTATGCCAACTTCCCACCAAAGGCCACGATTGTAGGCGCCACCCTGCAAGACATGCGTCAGCGGCCTGAGCATAGATAGGCCACCATACCCAGTCCCCCAAGCCCACGCAGGAGTAAAGGGGTGGCCCACGCATGCGCACCACCCCTGACTCACCTGGCGGCCATGACAGCCACAAACCCTGCAGTATCGCAAAGTAGCCAAGCACCTGCGGACCTGAATAAACAAGGACAGACGTGTGAGTGAGCGAACCCCAGCTGAGTGACCCCCTCACCCACGCAACTGCTCCCTAGCTAACAACCAGCTTGTTGCGGCCGCGCCCCGAAACCGACCCACTAACTCCCAACGTACCGTATGGACGGCCCAGCTACGTGCACTCGGCGTAATGGCAATCCTAACGGAGACGCTGCTGACAAACCAGTGGGCTGTTACTAATTATGTCGCTCTGCATTTGTACATGTAATTCCCCCTTTTCACCTTAACCACCCCTTTTATTTATTTATATATTTTTTTATTTTATTTTTCATTTTAACAACTGACGCCTGCCCCAGTGTGCCTAGAACTAGTGCTGAGCAAGGAGCCCAGTTCCTAGACTGCAGTACCAGAATGGCCTGTAGGTGTTGCCCTCTCTTAAGACAAGAACCTGGTGGAGCGCCGAAGGCCAGTAAGCCGCCCTGTGAAGCCGGTGAGCGGTGGCATGAGTGCGGGAGTGCAACTCGCCGCAGAGGAGCCACAGGTGAGGGGTGACCGAGGAGGCTGTAGCACCGTTCGCCTGGGGGACGCTGCCTGTGTGAGCGGGGTGCCTGAACAGGACTGGAAAGTGCGGGGCACACACAGGTGCGGCTGGGGACAGACGGCAATGCTCGGCAGCATCACATAACATAAATAAACGAGACCGACGCACCCCGACCACTCAAACTACCAAAGAGACACGCGACTTCTCTGGAACGGATAGCCAACCCACGAGCCGATTCGAAAGCGTTCGAACCGACAAGTGGGGCAGGAGAGCCAGGTTTAAATAGTGAAAGCCCCGCCTCCCCTCACACAAATACGGCACTCTTAATTGCCTACCACTAACACCTGTACAAGCGTCATAGACGCCTGTTCAGGCCATTTTACTCCCTGGAAAAAGTCTAAGGCGTACCGATACGCCTTAGACTTTTCCCTGCCATTCAACAGCGCAGTGAATGCTGTGAACGGTGCAGGCAGCGCAGCGATGTGGCTGCTGCCTGAAACAACCAATAACAAGGCTCCTTACAGTGAGGAGCTTTGTTATTTGTCAGTTTGAGCGGCTGCCGGAGCTTATGGCACACCGCTATGAAGGAGGCGCGCGATCCTCACTGGCGGGGTAAGTGGGGATCTGTGAGATTTTGTGGGGATTTGAGCGCCTTGTTTTTCCCCTAGAATGATGAGTCTGAAGCCTCAGCCGAGCGCCGTCTCCCCTCCCTGCTGAGTGCGGTACTGAAGACAGCCTCAATAGAAGGTCTAGGGGACCGTCTTCACTACTGTGCTTAGCAGGGAGGAAAAGTGGCTGAGCGCTTCAGACTCCTGCTTATAGAAGTCAGCGGGGGTCCCAGCGCTGGACACGTCAACAAGAGACCTCCATTACAACAGACCTGTCAGCTTTCTTATGAATCTATCAAGGATTTATTGCAGCATGTTCCATCAGACGCTGCTATAAGGATTTCTTCTGTAATGCGGCGCCGCATGGTGCTACAAGGACTGCATGTGGCCATTTGCAGCCTCCAGGACATGCCAAGCGCATGAAGTCTTTGCTGTAAGACTATATAATGCAATAACCACAGCGGTGGTGGCACTTTTGTGGCATGAGATAGGGCAACCTGGCCATGGAAGACAAACTCCCCTTTATAGCGAGATCAAGCATAACACAAAATGACAGCCTCTAGATCAGGGATCAGCAACCTCTGGCACTCCAGCTTTTCTGAAACTACAACTCCCAGTATCCTCCTTTCACTTCTTTGGGAGTTACAAGAACAGCTGAGCAAGTGTGCGTGCTGGGAGTTGTAGTTTCACAGCAGTGCTGGAGTGCCAAAGGTTGCTGCACCCTAGATCAGTGGTTATCACTGCGTGATGACATCATCCAGATCCACATGTGACCATGGCGGTGCAAGGTATGTGCCCAGGTCTTTCACTTGTATCCTTGGCACCAGCATGTACCACCATCCATTGTGCCTGTGTCCTGCTCCGCCAGTGCCTCAGGTCTCTTCAGAGTCTACCAATGGCACCAACATACCCACCTGAGAGCTCATCTACAAGGACGTAACTTTGGTGGGCAGCAATGGCCACGTGACCAGCGGCACAGAAACAGCAGCAAAAATTAAAAGGGATTGTCCCAAGATCAACACTATTTACCTATACATACTTGAACCAGAGAACACTAGAACATGGTAAGACCCCATGGTGAGACCCCCAGCGATCATGTACTTGAAGGGGACATGTCTGTTTTAGTAACGACTTACATTTCCCATGCAATAACAATTCTGGGGAATCAATTCTTGTGACTCTATATTGTACCATTCCTTTATTATTCCTACTAGAACTTATGAACGAGTTGCTAGTAGTCTGCAATAAGGGTCCAGCTGGATGTTACCAGTTGACAGCACTGATTGAATAATGTCAAGCTATACAGGGAGACCCCCATCTGGACATTCACTGCAAACTGCCAGCAAGTCATTCATAACTAATAACAGGAATAACCGAGGAATTGTGCAACATAAAGTCATAAGAATAGATGCTACAGGATTGTTATTACATGGAGTGGTGCAAGTAGTTACCAAAACAGACAAGTCAGGAGAGGTGAGGGGTCCTCTTTAACGACCTGTGATAAATAGCGATCTTAGGACAAACCCATTAAACCTCATAAAATCACTGCAACAGTGACCTCAATGGTGCTGACCCTTCAGCGCAACAGTGTCCTCAGCTAAATAAAAAATTGTCTAAATTTGCTATTTATGCATGGAAGACAGTTCTAGAGTACTAGTAATGGTTTCCCTGCATAAATAGCAACCCCTTAATGTTATACAGGCCTTCATATTAACTATCTGAATTACTGTAACTTTCGTACTCCTCATCGGCTGAAAATACTCCTCAAAAATGGTAAGAGGAGTATTTTTACTCTTCCAGAAAAAATGTAGCGCGACCTCTGACTGAGTCTGGTACAGGTCTATGGGATCAGTAAATCTATGTCACTGTGTGCAAAAAAAATAAAAGCCAGGAAAAAAAAATGCATTAAGGGTCCATTCACATGTCCGCAATTTCGTTCTGCATTTTGCGGAACGGAATTGCGGACCCATTCATTTCTATGGGGCAGCACGATGTGCTGCCCGGATCCGGAAGTGCGGATCCGCACTTCCGGGTCCGCAATTCCGAAAAAAATAGAACATGTCCTATTCTTGTCCGCAATTGCGGACAAGAATAGGCCTTTTCTATTAAGTGACGGCGATGTGCGGTACACAAAATGCGGAACGCACATTGCCTATGTCCGTGTTTTGCGGATCCATGGATCCGTGAATTCGCAAAACACACACGGACGTGTGAATGGACCCTTGGGTTGAAAAAAGACATAAGTCCATCAAGTTCAACCAAGGGATAGGTGGGGACGCGAATCCCAGAAGGAAGTGAGACAAAGATTTCTACACGTTTACTTTTAAGAATTCATCTCAACCCTTTTTAAAACTGTTTTGTATGGCCCATTTATATACTTGTACAGGTTAATCATGTCCCCTCTTAGACGTCTCTTCTCAAGACTAAATAAATGTAATTAATTTAATCTTTCTTTATAACTTAGACCCTTCATACCCCTTATCAGTTTAGTCGCTCGCCTCTGTACTTTTTCCAGCTGCAGTGCATCCTTTCTATGAACTGGTGCCCAGAACTGGACTGCATAATCCAGATGAGGCCGCAGCAACGCTTTGTAAAGTAGTAATATTACATCCCTGCCCTGCGAGTCCATGCCTCGTTTAATGCATGACAATATCCTGGTGGCCTTAGGAGCAGCTGATTGACATTGTATGCTGTTATTTAATCTACCATCTAAAAGGGCACCCAAATCCTTCTCTATAAAGGGTCTCTCCCAGTGTTACATCCCCTAGGACATATGAAGCACAGAGATTATTACTACCAAGATGCAATATCTGATTGGCGGGGGTCTGACACCCGTCACCCCCGCTGATCAGCTGTTTGAAGAGGTGGCATTGCTCCATGTAAGCGCTGCTTCCGGTTCATTAAACTGTACTTCGTCTCGGAAGTGCAGTGTAATGACAAGTACTCACTCCATTCACTTGAGTGGTGCGTGTACTTGCAATTACACCACACCGCTGCTCCACAGGAGACAACATGCAGTGTGATGACCAGAAAGCGGAGCTCGCATGGAGCGCCGCGTCCTCTTCAAACAGTTAATCCTGAGGATAGGTCATCAATATATATGGCAGGACAACCCCTTTAATAGGAGCCCACTGCGGCTTATATGGCAGCTCGGTACTCGACTGCATCATGACTGTGTCAGGACCGTCCCATGTGGTGGTACCCTAAGGGTGGCCGCACACATTGTGGATTATACGCGTTTTTTCTGCGCAGATTTTACTCAGAAAAAATGCAGCATAATACAGTACTAGCAAAGGGAATGAGATATGACAAAACTTATGTGCACTTTGCCGTTTTTTTTAAGTACGGAAATTGACCATAATGTCAATTGTTTGTGCGATTCCCCACTGTAGAGTGGTTTTCCCATAGACTTCAATGGGATTGTTTACATAAACAGAAAAAACCGCATGAAAATCCACACCAAAAAAATCCACCGAAACCATATTAAATAGTGCGGACTTATATGGAGTTTCATGCTGCACACAAATCTGCACAGTGTGCAATTACCCTAAGGGTCTATTCACACATCCACAATTCCATTCCGCATTTTGCGGAACAGAATTGCGGACCCATACATCTCTATGGGGCCGCACGATGTGCGGCCCCGATCCAGAATTGCGGGTCCGCAATTCCAATCCTGAAAAAAATAGAACATGTCCTATTCTTGTCCACAATAGCGGACAAGAATAGGCATATTCTCTTAGTGCCGGCAATGTGTGGTCCGCAAAATGCGGAACGCACATTGCCGCTGTCCGTGTTTTGTGGATCCGAAAAACACACATGGATGTGTGAATGGACCCTAAGTGGAAAGTGCTGTGAGCGAGGAAAAAAATGACAGGAGCGTGCACCAAAATCTGGGTTAGTTCCCCGCTCACGGCACTTTTCCAAAGTGGCGAGAAAAGGAGGCATGGAAAATGGCTTAAATCTACGCCATAAAGGGAGTGGGTATAGATTTAAGTCTGATGCACGGCCTGCTGGAGGAAGCGCCAAACTTATCTAGAGGCCTTCACATAACCCAGTCAAACAAATGGGGATTAAAGGGGTTGCCCACAACTCGGTGCATTTTGTGCAATACTGGTTACTGCAGCGTTGCTCCCATTGAAGTGAATAGGAGCGTAATGGATGGAGCAATATAGTTCCATCACTGACCGCCGTCGCTGGATATACTCTGAAACAGCTGATCGGTGAGGTTTTGCACCCCCACTGATCAAATGAATGTAAAGATGGGGGTGGGGGTAATCAAAACCGGTAGAAATGAAAATTGGTTTCGTTGCCAATAGCAACTAATCAGATTGATCCTTCTACTAAGCCAGTTTTCCTTTGTACCAGCTTTGATAAATCTTTCCCTGTATTTCTGTTACTGTTTGCTGTTCTATGTCAGTGAATTCCTTGGAGCCTTAATTGCCACTGGACAAAAGAGAATAGTTACCTTTCCATCCTGCCGGCAGCTGTTCTCCACCACTGTGTATGAAGCCTGCATTTTCAGGTGGACTAAAGTCACCCACATCTTCACACATAGCGGAGGAGCACAGCTGCCAGCAGAATAGAAAGGTAAGCTCTGCTCCCTACACAGTGCTCACTCCCATCTGCCTCCAGTGACTGCATACATACTCTGCCTGTCCAAAAAAAAAAATCTGCCACCTGGATTTAACTAAGCAAATAGTTTTGAGCCTCCTATTGGATAATTACTGCATGGGCGATTATCTTTCAGTTGGCAATAAGTTATTTAACCCCAACTGTTGCAATGAGTTGCTTCTCATTTCTTAAACAACCATGTCGAAAGACACATCTCGTGGTCGTGGAAAAGATGTTAATCTGTTTGAGAAAGCTCAAATCATTGGCATGCATCAAGCAGAGAAAACAGAGGAGATTGCAGAAACTACTTAAATTGGGTTAAGAACTGTCCAACGCATTATTAAAAACTGGAAGGATAGTGGGGACCCATTGTATTTTAGGAAGAAATGTGGCGGGAAAAAAATCCTGCATGATCGTGATCTGCGATCACTTAAACGTTTGAAATCAAATGAAGGAAAAACAACAGTAGAACTCAGGGCTATGTTTAATAGTGAAAGTAAGAGCATTTCCACACGCAGAATGCGAAAGGAACTCAAGGGATTGGGACTGAACAGCTGTGTAGCCGTAAGAAAACCACTAATCAGTGAGGCAAACCAGAAAAAAAGGCTTCAATTTGCTAGGGAGCATAAAGATTGGACTCTGGAGCAATGGAAGAAGGTCATGTGGTCTGTGATGAGTCCAGATTTACCCTGTTCCAGAGTAATGTGCGCATCAGGGTAAGAAGAGAGGCAGATGAAGTGATGCACCCATCATGCCTACTGTACCAGCCTGTGGGGGCAGTGCTATGATCTGGGGTTGCTGCAGTTGGTCAGGTCTAGGTTCAGCAACAGTATGTGCTCCAAGAATGAGGTCAGCTGACTACCTGAACATACTGAATGACCTGGTTATTCCATCAATGGATTTTTTTCTTCCATGATGGCACGGGCATATTCCAAGATGACAATGCCAGGATTCATCGGGCTCAAATTGTGAAAGAGTGGTTCAGGGAGCATGAGACATCATTTTCACACATGGATTGGCCACCACAGAGTCCAGACCTTAACCCCATTGAGATTCTTTGGGATGTGCTGGAGAAGGCTTTGCGTAGCAGTCAGACTCTACCATCATCAATGCAAGATCTTGGTGAAAATTAATGCAACACTGGATGGAAATAAATCTTGTGACATTGCAGAAGCTTATCAAAACAATGCCACGGCGAATGCATGCCGTAATCAAAGCTAAAGGCGGTCCAATGAAATATAAGCCACAGCATGTTATTAAAATTATCAAAATCATACATTCCTAGGAGATAAAACCTGATACCAAGGACTCAATTGTCAATCAAAGGGGAGGGGGTGTAATGAGCACTAGGGGCGTGGCTGTAGCGGTGCTCAAAGTGCTTCAGCCCACCCCTTGGTACTCCAACTGCCTGATCTGCATAACAATAAATATCCTTATATCTCAGGAAGACGGCAACCCAAAGACAAATAAGGTATCGTTATAATCAGCATGATCAACCCTACCATGCCTGCTTTAATAGGATTGATCATGCTGACAGATGTTCTTTAACCCCTAGATGATCAGCACCATACATTTATGGTGCAGCGAACATAGACCCTGGTTTATCATACCTTTATTCCAGAATTCTGGCATCAGAAAGTCGCAAAATAGGGCTTTTGCAATTTATTTATTTTTTGCACTCTCTTGCGCAAAATTAAGTGATTGCGCAAAAATGTGCAACTTTTCACACTGTTTGCATTTTTACAACACTCACTCCAGTTTTGTAATATAGATGGAAACGTGGGTGTGGTTAGCAATGTTAATGAGGGTCACTCCAGATTTATCATTGCGACTTTTTTAAAAAGTCGCAATCTCACTCCTGGAGGAGGGTGGAGTAGGAAAACTGAAGTAGCTTTTCTAGACAGAAGTATTAGGTTTAAGGACAAGCCAAATGTATCAAGTAACATGAGACATTTGATAAATGTGGCACAAAGTACTCCAACACAGACTCAAGCAAACCTGACTTCAAATATTCCCCTCATGATAAATTTCCCCCATACTGTTTGCGCAAAGAGCTGTACATGTACGGTGCTCTGATCGAGTGAGCACAGTAGCCGGGCTGTTACTGACAGCCAGGCCCCAGCTGTATCCGCCGGCATCACTGAAAATTCCAACGCAGGCAGATTAACCCCTTATATACTGACCACGGCATCTTAGAGCAGTGTTTCCCAACCAGTGTGCCTCCAACTGTTGCAAAACTACAACTCCCAGCATGCCCGCACAGCCAAAGGCTGTCCGGGCATGCTGGGAGTTGTAGTTTTGCAACAGCTGGAGGCACACTGGTTGGGAAACACTGTCTTAGAGGTTTACAGAGGGAGGGGGCTCCCTCTCTAACTTCATTGGCTCCCTCTGATGCGATTGTTGGCTGCTGATGGTTGCCATGGCACCCTGAAGCCTTATGATGGCCTCCAGGCCTGGCACGTACGGGAGCCTATGAGGTGCAGGCTGGGTTTAATAGGCAACTGTCAGTGTGAAACTGACAGTTCAGTTTAACACAAAACAGTATTGTACTGCGTTGAAACCGGGATCAGATCTTCAAAAGTTGAAGTCCCGTAGTGGGACAAAAAAAAAAAAGTTTTATAAAAATAAAAAAGTCCCCCCTTTCCCTATTCAAGCTATGTATAACTGTAAAAAAATAAATATATTAGGTATCGCCACGTCCGTAACGACTGACTCTATAAAAGTAGGACATGATCTTCCCTGTCAAGTGAATACCATAAAAAAGATAAATAAAAACTATGCCAGAACAGTTATTTTTTGGTCACTTCAACCTGCAAAAATCATTATATCAAGTGATCAAAAAGTCATATGCCTAAAATGGTACCAATGAAAACATCACCTCAAAAAACGAGCCCTCGCAGAAGACTATCGCCAGAAAAATTAAAAAAAATTAGGACACAAACAATTCCCCCCCCCCCCCAAAAAAAAATGCTTTTATTGTATAAAACTGAAAACAAAAATCCATTTGGTATGTAAAGACCTGCTGTATAAACATTTCACATGGTCTACCCATGTCAGGATGTTGTAAAAAGAAATAAAAACTATGCCAGAACAGAAATTTGCTGGTCACCTCGACTTGCCAAAACATAATATCAAATGATCAAAAAATTGTATGTATCCCGATATCATACCAATAAAAATGTCAACTAATCCCCAAAAAAAGAGCCCTCACACAAGGCCTTTGCCAGAAAAATAAAACAAATATGACGACACAAACACATGATTTTTTTCCCCAAAATTATAAAAGTAGGAAAACTTGAAAAAAAAAATATAAAATTGGTATTCTTGTAATTGTACTGACCCGCAGAATAAACACAGAGCACCTGCAATAATAAAACCCCAAAAGCTATGGCAGATTTGCTGCCTTTTCTTTATCCTGCTTCCCAAAATACAAAATAAAAAGCAATCAAAAAGTTGTCTGTACTTCAAAATACTGTAGAACCAATAATAATGGAAACTCATCCGACAAAAAATAAGCCCTCACACATCCCAATCAAGAGAAAACAAAAAAAAGCTATGGTTCTCAGAAAATAGCTTTAATGGTACCTCAGAAACTGTTTGAAAGCAACATGGTGCCTGTAAACCAATCTTTCAAAAATATGTGCTGCAAAAGCCAAAAGGTGGTCTTTCCCTTCTGAACCATGCTGTAACGGTCACGTCCACACACACACAGGGGGAAGGATAGTGACCACTGCGCTCCAACCTCACCCCTGGCCCTGCCTACTTGCCTCACGAGTCCTGATGACAGGGGACAACTGGACGACAGTCCCTAACCTTGGATACGTGCAGGGAAGACAGACAAGACAAAATACGGAACATGAACGGACCGGGTCAGAACCAAGAGAGCTACGCAGTACAAAGGGTTAAGCAAAGAATGGTCAGGAGAAGCCGGGGTCAAATACCAGGAGAGTAGAGAAGTACAAGAGGAGTCCTAAGAGAGTAGTCAGGTGGGAGCCGAGGTCACAATACCAGGACGGATGCGCAGTACAGGAGGAGCAGGCAAAAGGATCGTCAGGGAACGGAATCTGGTAAGTATTCAGTAGTCCAACAAATAGCCAGGAACCTAGAAATTAACAGGCAACCTGTGGCTAGCAGGCTGCCTGTATTTATAGTGGGGAGTGAGAGTCATGTGACGTGGCCAGCGTCACATGACCGACAGACCAACCAGTTGAGCACCGAGTGATCAGCTCGGCGCTCAAGGCAGACTTAGGACCAGGGAGCCACCCAGCAGTAAAGCCGCCCTGGGAATGAGGTCAAACACAGATCCTCATTCCCAAAGCTAAGCAACAGTTCTGCGGGCAATGGGGGACCGAGTGCACCTTCGGAACCCCGTTACAGTACCCCCCCTTTTACGAGGGGCCACCGGACCCAAGACTTCAGGCGATGGCTTTTCAGGGTGTTCTAAATGAAATTTACGAACCAGTCTAGGAGCATGAACCTCCCTGGCAGGTATCCAAGATCTCTCTTCAAGTCCATACCCCTTCCAGTGAATCAGGTACTGCAAGGAGTTACGCACCTTCCTGACATCCACTATTTTAGACACGACATACTCGACAGCATCATTAACAAGAACCGGCGGAGGCGAGGCTTTCGATGGTACTACCGGTTCAAAATATTTTTTAAGTAGAGATTTATGGAACACATTATGATTGTGGAATGACTCGGGCAGCTCCAACCTAAATGATACCGGGTTAATCACCTCCGTGATCTTATATGGTCCAATAAAACGAGGAGCAAATTTTCTAGAAGCTACCTTGAGAGATAGATTCTTGGAGGACAACCATACTTTATCCCCAACCTGAAAGTTCACCCCCCTTGAACGTCTCCTATCGGCCTTGAGTTTTTGAGATCTTTGAGCCTTTTCTAGGTTTGATTGAACCCTGGCCCAAACTGTGCACAGTTCGGAGGAGAGTTTATCAGCTTCAGGGTTAGAGGAGGAGACGAACGACCCAGAATGAAAACGGGGATGAAAACCATGGTTACAAAAGAAAGGGGAGACCCCAGCAGAAGAATTGACACGGTTATTCAAAGCAAATTCAGCCAACGGAAGGAATTTGATCCATAATTGCTGGTCATCAGCAACATACAACCTCAGGAATTGTTCCACAGACTGATTAAGGCGTTCAGTCTGCCCATTACTCTCAGGATGGTAGGCGGAAGAAAAAGACAACAAAATTTTACATCTTTGGCAGAAGGCCCTCCAGAATTTGGACACAAACTGCACACCCCTGTCCGAAACAATATTTTCCGGGATGCCATGTAAACGAACAATCTCTCACAAAAATAGACGCCAGGGTTTTAGCATTCGGAAGTTTACACAGGGGAATGAAATGAACCATCTTGCTAAACCTATCGACCACTACCCAAACCACAGTCTTACCGTCTGCCAACGGTAGGTCAGTTATAAAGTCCATCGAGATATGGGACCAGGGTCTACTGGGAATGGGTAGGGGTCGTAGGTTACCAGCAGGGCGAGTCCTAGGTGTCTTAGACCTGGCACAAACCTCACAGGCTGACACGTAGGACTTAACATCCCTGGTCAGAGTGGGCCACCAATAAGATCTAGAAACCAGATCCTTAGTGCCCTCAACACCCGGATGTCCGCAAAAGGCAGAATCGTGACACTCACCCAACAGCTGGAGACAAAATTGTACGGGAACAAACAACTTATCTGTTGGGGTGGATGCCGGTGCCAGATGTTGTTCAGCCTTAATGCAAGCCGAGATATCCTGGGTTAGAGCCGCTAAGAAGATGTTTGCTGGTAGGATGGATTCAGGCGGCGTCTCAGTGGGTTGAAAAGCATGGAAGCTCCGAGATAATGTGTCTGCATTCACATTTTTACTTCCTGGCCTGAACGTAATGGAGAAATCAAAACGGGTAATAAACAGAGCCCATCGGGCTTGTCGGGGATTCAACCTCTTAGCGGACTCGAGAAACATAAGGTTTTTATGATCAGTGACAACAGTTACTCGATGCCTTGCCCCCTCCAAAAAATGTCTCCACTCCTCAAATGCCCATTTAATAGCCAGCAGCTCCCTATTCCCTATGTCGTAGTTTCTCTCCGTGGGAGAGAATTTCCTAGAGAAGAAGGCACACGGTCTCAGGTTAGTGAGGCTAGCAGGACCTTGTGAAAGGACTGCTCCTGCGCCGTCCTCAGACGCATCCACCTCCACAATAAAGGGTCTCTCCTGATCAGGCTGGATCAGAATGGGAGTGCTACTAAATGCCTTTTTTAATGTTTCAAATGAAGAAATGGCCTTGGTAGACCAATTCTCCAAATCCGCCCCTTTCTTAGTAAGGTCGGTCAATTGCTTAGCAATTACAGAAAAATTCATGATAAATTTACGGTAGTAATTAGCGAAACCCAAAAACCGTTGTAAAGCCTTTAAGGATGAAGGCCTTACCCATTCCTTAATTGCTAAAACCTTACCAGGATCCATCTTAAAGGCGTGAGGAGTCAAAACATGCCCTAGAAACAGTATCTCCTGTACACCAAACACACATTTCTCTTGCTTAGCGGATAGCTGGTTCTCCCTCAACACCTCTAATACTTGTTTGACATGGGATTCAAAATCAGGAGAGAATATCAAAATGTCGTCAAGATAGACAATAATAAATTTACCTAAGAACTCCCTAAGAACATCGTTCATTAAGTTTTGGAACACAGCTGGGGCATTGCTGAGTCCAAAAGGCATCACCTGATATTCAAAGTGTCCTATCGGAGTACTGAACGCTGTCTTCCATTTGTCTCCCTCCTTGATTCGGATTAGATTGTATGCCCCTTTCAGGTCAATCTTGGAAAACCAGGTTGCCCCCAAAACCTGGTTAAATAAATCCGGAATCAATGGGAGAGAGTATCTATTTTGGACAGTGATTTTATTTAATCTCCGGTAATCAATACAAGGCCTAAGACCACCATCCTTCTTTTTAACAAAGAAAAACCCTGCTCCCATAGGAGAGACTGAAGGTCTAATATGCCCTTTAGCAAGGCTCTCCTTAATATAATCTTCCATAGCCTTGCGTTCGGGCCCTGAAAGATTATAAATTCGACCTTTAGGAAATTCGGCGCCCTCAATTAGCTCTATGGCGCAATCATAAGGTCTATGGGGGGGTAGAACCTCTGGAGTAAGGGACGAGAACACATCAGAATATTCCTTAATAACAGAGGGTAATGTATTAGACCTTACTGAAACCCCAGCCTGGACCACGGACAAGCATGAGTCACACTTAGGTCCCCATTTCACCAACTCTCCTTTGGACCAATCAATTGTGGGGTTATGTAAACGGAGCCAAGGCAACCCTAGTACCACCTCAACCGGTAGGTTCTCCAGGACTAGAAGAGAACATCTCTCAGAGTGGCACACACCCACGGACAGAGAAATTTCAGAGGTACATGACCTCACCGTACCACCAATCAGGGGAGTAGCATCAATAGCCATGACATGGATAGGTGTCGGTAAAGCAAACATTGGAATACCCAATTTACAAGCAAACTCAAAGTCAATAAAGCTGGCCGCTGAACCGGAGTCAATAAAGGCCTTACCCGGCCACTTATTAACCCCCAGAGAAATTGTTATGGGTACCAAAAGCTTACCTTTAGAAAAATCAGTGTGTACCTGGTCTTTAGGTTGTCTTGCCTTAGGAGTTTTGTCAGAGAGGACCCTCTTAGGACACTTGTTGATCCAATGGCCAGGATCTCCACAGTAGAAGCACTCTCCGCGTCTGCGACAAAGATTACCCCGGGTCATGCCAACCTGCATGGGTTCCTCGGTGGAGACCTCAGTGTTGTCCCTGGAAAAGGCCTCTGGCTGGACCACCATCTGAGAACAGAACTGTCGTTCTTGTCGTCTCTCTCTAACTCGTCTGTCAAGTCGGACAACTAGGGTCATCATCTCCTCTAAGGTCTCAGGAATTTGGTAATTGACCAATAGATCTTTTAAATTATCAGATAGACCATACCTAAACTGACTCTTCAGGGCTGGTTCATTCCATCCTGAGGGGACACACCACCGTCTGAATTGGGTGCAATACTCCTCCGCAGGGAGATGGCCCTGAACCAGTGCCCTAAGAGCCGTCTCGGCTACCAGGGCCCTATCTGGTTCGTCATAGAGGGTACCCAGGGCCTGAAAAAAAACCTCCACAGAAGTTAGACAACTGGCCCCAGGAGGTAACGAAAATGCCCATTCCTGGGGATCACCCTGTAGTAGAGAAATGATAATCCCCACGCGTTGGCTCTCGGGACCGGAGGACACGGGGCGCAAACGGAAGTAGAGTTTGCAATTCTCCTTAAAGGAGAGAAACCTCTTCCGGTCTCCAGAAAAGGGTTCTGGGAGCTTGATCTGGGGTTCAAAATGTGGACTAGAGGACAGAGGAGTGGAAGAACCTTGCCCTAACTCAAAAGAACGGAGTTTCTCTCCTAGCTCCTGCACCCTCTGTGTCAAGTTAGAGACATGGTCAATCAGGGTAGTAAGAGGATTCATGATACAGTGGTTATTGGGCCTGTTAATCTGTAACGGTCACGTCCACACACACACAGGGGGAAGGATAGTGACCACTGCGCTCCACCCTCACCCCTGGCCCTGCCTACTTGCCTCACGAGTCCTGATGACAGGGGACAACTGGACGACAGTCCCTAACCTTGGATACGTGCAGGGAAGACAGACAAGACAAAATACGGAACATGAACGGACCGGGTCAGAACCAAGAGAGCTACGCAGTACAAAGGGTTAAGCAAAGAATGGTCAGGAGAAGCCGGGGTCAAATACCAGGAGAGTAGAGAAGTACAAGAGGAGTCCTAAGAGAGTAGTCAGGTGGGAGCCGAGGTCACAATACCAGGAAGGATGCGCAGTACAGGAGGAGCAGGCAAAAGGATCGTCAGGGAACGGAATCAGGTAAGTATTCAGTAGTCCAACAAATAGCCAGGAACCTAGAAATTAACAGGCAACCTGTGGCTAGCAGGCTGCCTGTATTTATAGTGGGGAGTGAGGGTCATGTGACGTGGCCAGCGTCACATGACCGACAGACCAACCAGTTGAGCACCGAGTGATCAGCTCGGCGCTCAAGGCAGACTTAGGACCAGGGAGCCACCCAGCAGTAAAGCCGCCATGGGAATGAGGTCAAACACAGATCCTCATTCCCAAAGCTAAGCAACAGTTCTGCGGGCAATTGGGGACCGAGTGCACCTACGGAACCCTGTTACACATGCATTGTGCCCAAACAGCAGTTTACGTTCAAATTTATAATATTTCCACACCCAGTAAAACCCGCCTAAGAATTTAAGGATCGTGATGTCTCTCAGATGGCACATGCTGGACACAGCAATTTTCATTTTGCACCGTCACCTGCATATTAATTTCAGCAAAATTCCTCTGATGTCAAAATGCTCACTCTACCCCTTGATAATTAACTTAAGGGGTATAGTTTTCTAAATGAGGTCATCTAATGGTGGTTGCAAATGTGATGTAGCGCCAGAAAACCATTCCAGCAAAATCTGTGCTCTAGAAGCCAAATGGCGCTTCTGCTCTTCTGAGCCCTACCATGTGCCCACACAGCAGCTTACATCTACATTTTATGGCATTTCCATACCAAGTAAAAGCAGCCTATGAATTCAAGAAGTGTGGTGTAAGTCTCATATAGCATGAGCTGGGCACAATATATTGGGCACTAAAATGCCATATCCATTGAAAAATCACAATTTTACATTTCTGCTGTGCATTAATTTCTACAAAATACGCTCACTCCACTTCATAATACCTTGAGGGGCATAAATGGGGTCACTTATTAGGGTTTGCATTTATTATCCAAGAGCTTCTAGAGTAGTCAGGACAAGTCACCACACTGTGCCTCAAAATGCACATGGTGCTCTTTTACTCCTGAGCCACCTCAGACGTTCAGGCAACGGAACAGGGCTACATGTAGGGTGTTTCGAAAACCAGGAAGCGCAGCATAATATTAAGAGCACTGACCTTTGACACTGTCACATGCTGGACTCAAAATATTGGGCACTGAAATGGCATATCTGTGTAAAACTTTTTTGTATTTTTGCAAGACAACTGTGGGTATAAATGATCCAACACCCCTTGGTAAATTCTGTGAGGGGTGTGGTTTCCAAATAACGGTCACTTCTTGGGGATTCCTTTTTTTATTTTCCTCAGAGCCTCTGCAGATGTCGGACAATGCTGTATAAATCACCAAACTAGGCCTCAAATGTACATGGTGCTCTTTCTCTTGTGAACCCTGCGGTGTGCCCAAACAGCAATTTACGGTTATGACTTGTCCTCCATCTGTGGGATCACAGGATCATATTGACCTGGGAAGATCTCCATGACCTATGCTGGTAGACATATCCAAGATGGAGTCATCACAAGGTGGAGTGAGTGTAGCAGATCCTTCTCCTATATTAGATCTCCTGTCTGACAATTTGATCTGACTTTCTGATAAAGATACTAGCGATCTGCTGTTGAATATTTCATTATACAATCAACCAGCCTCATAAGCCTTCATCAAAAATATGTTGTTGGTGCTGAGAAGCTCTATAACATCCAATTTACTGCACATAGCAAGTGGTATTAATACTTTCATGGATGAAGTGGGCTCCAGAATAGAACATTTGGAGACAAAAATGGGAGAAAGAACCCAGTTTCATAACAACTTCATCGATGTGCATTACTCCCTAGAAGAAGAATTTGAGACACTTAAATATACGATGGTGGATATAGAAGACAGAAACCATTGGGATAACTTGAAATTTAGAGGTATTCCTGAATCTGTCCAACCGTCTGATTTACAGGGTTATACTACCTAATACCCTGCCTCAGCATCTCATTATAGATTGTGCACATAGGCTACTAAAGCCTAAACATATCCTGGAGAATGTACCCAGAGATGTAGTTGCTAGAATCCAATATTTTATGTAAAGGACCCACTGTTGCCTGCCATAAAGGAAACGCCGATCCTTACCAGGCTGGCAGGCCTGGTCTGATCTTGACTAGCCACAGGAGTGGGGGTTGCAGGGGAGGAGGGCGTGGGGAAGAAGTTGTTTGGGGGAGGAGGGGATAAAAAAAATTGCTAGTCATTTCTAGTTACACCACTGCAAATGGACTATGATAAACACATAACTTGGCTATGTATGTCCTAATATACCTCCTATAATAGATCCAAAACTTATGGCTTTAAGATTTCTTGAACGTCCCGATCTCCATGTCCCCAGCTTTAGTTTTATTTTTTCTAGACATTGAAAAGATTCCTTGTAAGTTTAGAAAAATTATGTGTTATGCATTGCTATTGTTTAAACGTCTTATAGCTAGGCAGTGGAAGTCTTTTTTGCTCCTTCTATGGACTCTTGTAGAGATGATTACATATACATTGCATATATGAGAGATTGTTTGCCCTCAGGAGAAATTGTCTCTGCATCTTTTATGCTAGTTGGAAACTTTGACTAAAACATTACCCCATTCTGCATCTATATAGTCACCAGGATGTCAACTGATGTCCATAATGTTATTATTCTCATCAGGATTTGATTTAGTTGTTTTGGAGTCCTTGGTTTCTGGGTTGCTTTATTTCTTCAATTTGTTAAATATTCACTTTACTTAAATGTACCCATATGGGATTGATTTTACAAAATGTATTGCTTGCCAATTATGTGACCCTTATTTTTCTTTGGTTCTTTTATATCTGAACCTTGTGCATTTATCTTAGTATTAGAACCTTAGTATTATTTAACTGAAAAATTTAAAGATTAAAAAAAACACTTAAATTCCCTGAGGGGCTCAGTTCCCTAAAAGGGTTAACTTTTTATGGGTTTCCACTGTAGGAGTACCTCAGGGTCTCTTCAAATGCGAAATGGCACTAGAAATGCGAAATGGCACTGGTCCTCGTAGATGTTTGGGAATACCTATGCAAAGGAAAAAGAGCTTATTCCTGCATTAGTAAATCGGGAAGTTCCATGTCTAGAATTGATCTGGCTCTGATAAACAAGGGATACTTGAAGTGTATTAAACGGATTAAATATGAGACCAGATCGGTATCCGACCATGTTCCCTTCTTTTAAGAGCTATGTATGGGTAGGAATAATTTTAGATTGAAACCCCCATTTAGACTGAATCCTCACTGGATATTAATAATTGATAATCATAACCAGATAAAAAATTAGATGATTTCCTTCTGGGATAAAAACATTCTTTCAGCTAAATCTCATTATGTTTGGGACGCGTTTAAAGCGGTTACTAGAGGGATTTTTATCAGCACGATCGCTAATCTAACTAAATGCTATTCAAGGAGGGAGAAAGAACTAGAGGAAGCTGCTGCGGCGGGAATGGGGAGGACAAAGTGCAACAGAGGACAAAAATATTTCTCCGAGGCAGGGCGTCCCGGGAAGATGCTGGCCAGGGTAATAGCTAGCCAGGATATAAAAAAAAAGAGATTCGCAGTATTCGTGCTGCGGACGGGACAATTATTGAAGATTAGGAGGGAATAATAGAAACATTTATAAATTATTTTTGTGAATTATATAAATCAGAGAGTGTTCTCTCAGAGGAAACGATTGACTCATATTTGGAGTCTATTTCCCTTCCAGTCCTTGCAGATAGTCAAAAGGAATGTCTGGCGATGGATTTATCTCTTCAGGAGATGGAGGATGCAATTGACTCCTGTTCTGGTAATTCCTCCCCGGGACTGGATGGACTCCCGTATGAGTTCTATTGTAAATATAGGGAGGTTATTCTTCCCCATCAGTGGAGAACACTGTCTGATTCAATAAAGGAGGGAGCCCTTCCAGAAACTATGACAGAGGCCGTGATCACAGTGATATTAAAGAAGGGCAAAGACCCCAATGATTTGGGATCATATAGACCTATTTCTCTTCTTAATACAGATGTCAAACTTTTGTCTAAAATCTTAGCTTTGAGGCTCTCGAGTGTTATTACATCACTTATTCACCCAGACCAAAATGTTTTTTTGCCCAATAAAGGGACACATTATAATCTTCATCGCCTTTTCTCTAATTTACAGTCCTCCGGAGGGGCTTCACGTTCCATTTTGTCTATCGATGCCTCTAAGGCCTTTGATAGGGTTGAGTGGGGGTTTCTGTGGAGACTGCTTCATAATATGGGCTTTGGCCCCAGATTTAGTAATATGATTAAACTTCTGTACAGATCCCCTACTGCAAGACTAAATATAAATGTCAATCTTACTAGAAGTTTTTGTATGACCAGAGCCACTCGCCAGGGATGTCCACTCTCTCCTCTATTATTTGACATCTACATTGAGCCCCTGGCTGCTAGAGTTAGACAAGACCCTAGGATTCTAGGCTTTAGGGTATCAGAAACGGAAGATCGTATTTCCCTATATGCAGATGACATTTTATTTTATATCCAACAGACCCAATCTACTTTGTTAGATATTATTCAAATGATAAATCATTTTGGAGAAGTTTCAGGTTTGGATGTAAATTGGGAAAAAACTACCGTTATGCCACTGGACAATATGACTACGTCCTTAGATAAATTTGCACTTCCTAAGGTTGCCCCATTTAATATTTTGAAAATTTCTGAATCTTTTCAGTATTTAGGTATTCCAATCTCTCCTAGGGTGGAAGACTTCTTCCCGCTTAACCTATTGCCACTGATAAATAAGTTGAGGTCCAAAATAACAACATGGCTTCGCTTATCTTTATCGAAGGCAGATAAAATATCATTAGTTAAGATGGTGATTCTTCCTCAGTTACTCTACGTCTTTAGGAATTCTCCAGTCTGGATCGGGGATAGGTTTTTTAAATTAATAGAAAGAATTATTAATGATCTACTTTGGGGGAGGAAACGGGTAAGACTCAAACAAGAGCATTGGTATAAACCGTTGGAGAGGGGAGGAGTTAAAGGGATTCTGTCACCAGGTTTTGGGCTATAGAGATGCGGACATGCACGGCTAGATCGCCGCTAGCATGTCCGCAATATATCTGTCCTATAGGGCTGTGTGCTTTTAATTTCTTTAAAAAAGGATTTTATAGATATGTAAATTAGTCTTGAATGTGTCCAAGGGGCTGTACGAACCTTCCTGGAGCCCAGCCACGCCCGCCTGTGAAGGAGCCCAGCACCACCTATGTCCTCCGAATCTCCTCTTTTCATCAACTATAGATTGCCGTAATCACGCGATGCAAGCACTCTGCTCTACAAATGGCGCTCCTTTCCTTCTGAGCCCTGCCATGTGCCCATAGAGCAGTTTAAGACCACATATGGGGAGTTTCCATATTCCAGGAAAAATTGTGCAGGTGCTTTGTGAGGGTTACTCCTTGAGAAAATGAAAAAATTGGGGGCAAAAGAAACATTTTATTAAAAGAAATTTAATTTTTCATTTTCACAGCTAAGTATCTTTAAATTGTATGAAATACCTGTTTGGTCAAAGCGCTCACGGCACCCCTCAAAAAGTTTCTAGAGGGTTGTAGTTTCCAAAATGGAGTCACTTTTTTGGGGTGTTTCTACTGTAGGGGTACCTCAGGGCCTCTTCAAATTTGACATGACATCCGAAATGGGTCATTTATGGACTTCAAAACTGAACTGGTCTATAAAAAGTTGATTTTGGATATTTTCTTGAAAATTTGAAAAATTGCTGCTACAATTCTAAGCCTTCTAATTTCCTAAAAAATAAAATTGCATTTGAAAAGTAGACATATGTTGAATGTTAACGTTCCAAACCCCTTTAATATTAATCGATCTGCCATGGGATATGTGTAGGTATTTCAGCATATACCCTGATAGGACCAGGTCCCTTTGGACAATAGGATTTGGCACTCTTTAGAGCAATCTAAATCCTAGTGGGCAGAGGGACCTAGTTCTTTAGCCAACTAAATATCTAGCTTTTTTTTTTTTTTTTTTTGTATATTAATATTTTATTAAGGTTTTTCCAGAATAATCAGCATTGAACAGTGTCAACGACAAGAATAGTACCAGTAGTGCAGTACAGAAAATAAGCATAAGAGATCATTTTCAAATACATAGACTGAACAAAAAGGCAAATGTATAATCATATAACTACAGGTATCCAAACGAACACAAAGAAAAAAAGACAATAGACATAGGAGACAAACAAACGAGACAGCGGGAGAGGGGGAGGAAAGGAGGGGGGGTTACAGCATAGCGAAGAAGGCCTAAACCCTGGTGTCTCGAAACAAGGATGTGGAGCGAAAGTCATCCCAGGGGCTCCAGGTCTTCATGAACCGGGACGCATCTGAGGGCGTTACACTGATAAGGTCTTCCAACCTCTGGTAGAGAGCAATTTCCTCAAACCACTCCTCAGGGGAGGGGGGAGAGGTGGATTTCCAGTGTCTGGGGATCACCGCTTTCGCCGCCTGTATCATGTATTTCAATAGAGATTTCTTATAAGCTGGGGCATTCAGAATGCTATCTAACAGCAAAAAGGTCTCTGGGGAGTTCTGCATGGAGACCCCGGTGACCTCAGTGACCGTTTTGATGACAAAGTCCCAGAAAGGGCGCAGCACACTACACTGCCACCAGACATGGAGCATTGTTATCTAGCATTTATTCTTGTGGGCATAGGGACCAGGTCTTTTAGCCTACTAGGATTTAGACTCCACCATTCATACACAGTGGCTGCTGGATGTCACCTAACACACGGTTCTAGTGCTCTACTAGCCGCTGTGCCATAATTACATGCATGTTAGCAAAATTAGAACTGTAAACATTTGCTCTTTTCCACTATATGCAGTCACATTTTACTACTAGATGACATTTTATATGTGATAGAGTAATAGAGCCTGCAACCCTTAAATGTTTGTGCATGTCTTATGCAACAACTAAGGGCTCATACTCGCGAACGTATTTTCTTTCCGTGTCCGTTCCATTTTTTTTGCTGACCATATGCGAAGCTATTCATTTCACTGGGTCCCCAAAAAAAACGGAAGTTACTCCATGTGCATTCCATTTTTGTATGTCTGTTCCACAAAAAAAATAGAGCATGTCCTATTATTGTCCGCATAACGGACAAGGATAGGACTGTTCTATTAGGGGCCAGCTGTTCTTGCACCTCACCAGTGCCGTTCCCTAGTGCAACTAATCAGGACACTGCTTTCATTTTCTAAAGGATAGTTTCTATGGGTATTTACTCCATTTGTCCTCTGTACCACATTTCATACATCTCCACCAATGCTCTCTAGTAAGATGAGGCAAAGATATTTGGCTATAGAACCAGGAGACGTTCGGTGAAGACCTGAGTCTGCATCTCAACAATCAAATCAAACATGTCGATAATATGAGAAAACTAGGATGAATCATTAAAGTTTTTTTGTCTTCTGGGGTCTGAAGATATAGTACACCGGCAGTCCACAAATTAAAGAAATAAGCCCTGGCCCACTATTCACTTATACAATTACTGTATTGTTATTTTGAGCCCAACCTCTAATACAATTAAAGGGAACCGTCATGTTAAATATGGTGTCTGAGCTATAAACAGTAGTTTTGTGGGGAAAGATTCAGTATAACTTGTAATGCTCATTTTGGGCTTTGAAGTCCAGGAGGCGGTCCTATCAGTGACTGACATTCCCTCTATGACTGTGTATACAGAGATAGCTGTCAATCACTGATAGGACCGCCTCCTTGACCTCAAAGCCCAGAATGAGCAGGAATGTAAATGAACAGATGCCAAGTTATACTGAATCTTGTCCCATAAAACTATATATCAGTCTGCTCAGCTCCTCCTGCTCTATAACATGCTGCCTGCAAATTATTTAGCATTTTCATGGTCCCTTTAAAAGGTTATTCCATTTTAGCAAATAAAGATTTTATCTGTATAACTAAAAATTATACAATATTTCAATACAACTTTCTGTTTCCGTTCTTCATAATTTTTAATTGATAAAACAGTTGCAATCGATCAATGAAATCACAATAAGACCAGCGGATAAGGGGGGAGCCATTGTGATCCTTAATACAGATGATTATATACAGGAATGTTTGAGACAGTTGAAGGATGGGATTACATACGCCAAACTCAAACATGACCCCACAGAAGAATACTTCAAACGACTTGTACAATATTGTAAAAAGGGCACCGTCTCCGGTATCCTTTTGGAACAGGAAGCCAAATATATTATGGATACCCAGAAAAGATTACCAGTACTATATTGTATTCCCAAAATCCATTAAGATTTGAGAAAGCCCCCAGGAAGACCTATAATTTCAGGGATTAATTCCATCTCTTCAAATCTGTCTAGATACATTGCCAAACTACTACAGCCCGTTGTAAAAACCATACCTTCATACATCAAAGACACAACTGAAATAATTAAGATATTGGAGGAAATGAATTACAAAAAGGAATGGATTTTGGGTACATTGGACGTAAATTCCTTGTACACAATTATCGATCACACACAAGGACTGGAGGCTCTCCACCAACAACTCGTCTCACATAACACTATGAAAGGGGAACAGATATCTTTTTTGACAGAAGGGGTTAAATATATATTGACCCATAACTATTTTACCTTCAATGGGGACTTTTATGTACAGCGCCAAGGCACCGCCATGGGTACCAGATTCGCCGCCAGTTATGCCAATCTATTTATGGCACAGTGGGAATCTGCCGTCATACGACCACTGCTGGGGACAAGTCTGGTACTCTGGCGGCGCTACATAGACAACATTATTTTTGTGTGGCAGGATATACCAATGGCCCTGGCTGTTTTTCTCAAAAGTATAAACTCAAACGACAAAAACCTCAAATTCACCTCCACCACTAGTAACACGAATATACAGTTTCTAGACCTTGACATCAAGGTGGAGGAGGAGAGATTACTATGCAGCACCTACCATAAACCAGTGGCAAAAAACGGTTATATACTATATGATAGCTGCCACCTGCCCAGGTGGTTGATAAATGTCCCAAAAAGTCAATTTAGAAGACTGAAACGGAACTGCACCCAAGATGAACAATTTGAAATAGAAGCTGAAACTTTAAAACAGCAGTTCCTTATCAAAGATTACCCTATTCATGCGTTGGAGGAATCCTTGGGAGCAGTTAGAACAATGAAAAGGGAAGATTTTTTTGTCCCCAGACACAAAAGATGGATGAAACCTTGAGAATGATCTTACCGTTTCATGCACAATATAAAATCATAGAAAGAATCATTAAAAAATATTGGCATCATCTGCTTGGGAACAAGATAATTGGACCATTACTCACAAATACACCATTGATCACTTACACTAAGGTCCCAAATTTGGGCTTAAAAATTGCCCCTTCAGTAAAAAACAAAACCATTTCAAATAAACAAAACTGGTTGTCCTTTAATGGTTTCCACAGATGTGAACGTTGCTCGAATTGTAGGATTACTTCTTTCCTTAAGAAAACTGTAAAGGCATTATCAACACAGAACTCCTTCTCACTCGATATTAAAGAGGGCTTAACATGTGACTCTATGAACGTAATTTATTTGATTGAATGTCCATGCCATAAGCAGTATATAGGGAGAACAAAAAGAACGTTAAAAAAGAGAATATCAGAGCACGTCACAAACATAAGGAAAGGATATGAATTACACTCTCTATCAAAACATTATAGGGATTACCATAACAGTGACCCATCGACCCTTGTATACACGGCATTTGAAAAAGTCAAACACTCGTGGAGAGGGGGCAATTACATCCTCCAGATGTCCAGAACAGAATCAAAGAGGATTTTTGATTTCGACACCCTAATTCCAAAGGGTTTAAATGCCGAAATGGAACTCTTTGGATTCCTATAAAGGGGGGACGGCCTATCAGGAATGGGACATCTGTGTCCAGCTGTTTTCCAGCACCCAGATCTCTCCTTCCGGGTAGGCTTGCGCCCCCATTCACATCCATTCATTCCTATTACCTATATTCATCTATAATCATCTATATACTCATTCATATCCATATATTCCATTACCTCCCATCCAATTTCTGAAAAGGGATATTGAAAATACACAGCAAGCGCACATGCGGTTTTTTGGTCTACATATGAATCAGAACAAATGTTCCATGTTATAATGGACTCAAAATTGCACTTTGTCACTTTTTGACACAAATAACAACCAATGTGTATACATGTGTATATACACTGCTCAAAAAAATAAAGGGAACACAAAAATAATACATCCTAGATCTGAATTAATTAAATATTCTTCTGAAATACTTTGTTCTTTACATAGTTGAATGTGCTGACAACAAAATCACACAAAAATAGAAAAATAGAAATCAAATTTTTCAACCCATGGAGGTCTGGATTTGGAGTCACACTCAAAATTAAAGTGGAAAAACACACTACAGGCTGATCCAACTTTGATGTAATGTCCTTAAAACAAGTCAAAATGAGGCTCAGTAGTGTGTGTGGCCTCCACGTGCATGTATGACAACGCCTGTGCATGCTCCTGATGAGGTGGCGGACGGTCTCCTGAGGGATTTCCTCCCAGACCTGGACTAAAGCATCTGCCAACTCCTGGACAATCTGTGGTGCAACGTGACGTTGGTGGATAGAGCGAGACATGATGTCCCAGATGTGCTCAATTGGATTCAGGTCTGGGGAACGGCCGGGCCAGTCCATAGCATCAATGCCTTGGTCTTGCAGGAACTGCTGACACACTCCAGCCACATGAGGTCTAGCATTGTCTTGCATTAGGAGGAACCCAGGGCCAACCGCACCAGCATATGGTCTCACAAGGGGTCTGAGGATCTCATCTCGGTACCAAATGGCAGTCAGGCTACCTCTGGCGAGCACATGGAGGGCTGTGCGGCCCTCCAAAGAAATGGCACCCCACACCATTACTGACCCAATGCCAAACCGGTCATGCTGGAGGATGTTGCAGGCAGCAGAACGTTCTCCACGGCGTCTCAAGACTCTGTCACGTCGGTCACATGTGCTCAGTGTGAACCTTTCATCTGTGAAGAGCACAGGGCGCCAGTGGCGAATTTGCCAATCTTGGTGTTCTCTGGAAAATGCCAAACGTCCTGCACGGTGTTGGGCTGTAAGCACAACCCCCACCTGTGGACGTCGGGCCCTCATAGAGTCTGTTTCTGACCGTTTGAGCAGACACATGCACATTTGTGGCCTGCTGGAGGTCATTTTGCAGGACTCTGGCAGTGCTCCTGCTGTTCCTCCTTGCACAAAGGCGGAGGTAGCGGTCCTGCTGCTGGGTTGTTGCCCTCCTACGGCCTCCTCCACGTCTCCTGATGTACTGGCCTGTCTCCTGGTAGCGCCTCCATGCTCTGGACACTACGCTGACAGACACAGCAAACCTTCTTGCCACAGCTCACATTGATGTGCCATCCTGGATAAGCTGCACTACCTGAGCCACCTGTGTGGGTTGTAGACTGCGTCTCATGCTACCACTAGAGTAAAAGCACCGCTAGCATTCAAAAGTGACCAAAACATCAGCCAGGAAGCATAGGAACTGAGAATTTGTCTGTGGTCACCACCTGCAGAACCACTCCTTTATTGGGGGTGTCTTGCTAATTGCCTATAATTTCCACCTGTTGTCTATCCCATTTGCACAACAGCATGTGAAATT
This sequence comes from Bufo bufo, assembly GCF_905171765.1. NCBI lineage: Eukaryota > Metazoa > Chordata > Amphibia > Anura > Bufonidae > Bufo > Bufo bufo. The sequence continues at coordinate 176,764,262 of NC_053393.1, read as the reverse complement.
GATTGTCACTCAGTGTTGCTTCCTAAGTGGACAGTTTGATTTCACAGGAGTGTGATTGACTTGGAGTTACATTGTGTTGTTTAAGTGTTCCCTTTATTTTTTTGAGCAGTGTATATACACATGGATGTGAATCAAATAAATGCACAGCAACTGTTTGTCCATAGCACTAATGCACTTTATCACTCGATCACTAAAAGTTTTTGATACCAGTTGGTATTCATATAAGTTCTCCACTTTTTTTAGTTTTTTCATACCTAGATTGATGCTCTACAATTTTTTATAGAAATGGTCTCATGTTTTAACGGTTTAAATATGTGTTAAGCCCTCTTTTTGTTGCTTTTATTCTATGGTGAGAAAAAATATCGTAAAAGGCCAATTATTATACACACAACTGTATTTAGGACGCTATGACCAAAATCATGAATGCAAATGGGTGCGAAATAATGCTCCAATCTAATATGATGGATAAGGTTTTATTATGAACCTAGATACGAATCCCGGTGCAATATAATGGGATCCATATCCATGCTTTTCTAAAATTCCTCACTATCCCAGCATACATTGCAGTATCCATGATACCATATGAAAGGAAGAGCTTTGAAGATCACTGTTTAAACCACTGAGGAAGGGGTCTGTCTACCCCGAAACGCGTTTGGTAAACAACAGTGAGGGAACATTAAGGAAGAGCTATCAAGAAAGAGCGCTCTGGTTCGCATGGATATACAGTACAGACCAAAAGTTTGGACACACCTCATTCAAAGAGTTTTCTTTATTTTCATGACTATGGAAATTGTAGATTCACACTGAAGGCATCAAAACTATGAATTAACACATGTGGAATTATATACATAACAAACAAGTGTGAAACAACTGAAAATATGTCATATTCTAGGTTCTTCAAAGTAGCCACCTTTTGCTTTGATTACTGCTTTGCACACTCTTGGCATTCTCTTGATGAGCTTCAAGAGGTAGTCCCCTGAAATGGTTTTCACTTCACAGGTGTGCCCTGTCAGGTTTAATAAGTGGGATTTCTTGCCTTATAAATGGGGTTGGGACCATCAGTGGCGTTGAGGAGAAGTCAGGTGGATACACAGCTGATAGTCCTACTGAAAATAGACTGTTAGAATTTGTATTATGGCAAGAAAAAAGCAGCTAAGTAAAGAAAAACGAGTGGCCATCATTACTTTAGGAAATGAAGGTCAGTCAGTCAGCCGAAAAATTGGGAAAACTTTGAAAGTAAGGGCTATTTGACCATGAAGGAGAGTGATGGGGTGCTGCGCCAGATGACCTGCTCTTTCTGAGGCTTGCTCTACTAAGTGGCTTCTTATTAAGTGGAGTTAAAAAATAAGGAGTTCTAGAGCTGTGTGTGGTTTTGTGGGAGTGATTGCAGGTGGCTGAGTGTGGATTGCAGCAGAGATCATTGAAAGTTAAGCGTTTGTATTTTTGTACTTGCATTTAAAATCGTTATTTATTTATTTTTTTTCTCTGCTTAATTAAGGCGAGTGCCTGGGGCAACCAGGTGCTATAAATTGAGCCACTTATACTCTTCAGAGCCTGCTCTTTCTGAGGCTTGCTCTACTAAGTGGCTTCTTATTAAGTGGAGTTAAAAAATAAGGAGTTCTAGAGCTGTGTGTGGTTTTGTGGGAGTGATTGCAGGTGGCTGAGTGTGGATTGCAGCAGAGATCATTGAAAGTTAAGTGTTTGTATTTTTGTACTTGCATTTAAAATCGTTATTTATTTATTTTTTTTCTCTGCTTAATTAAGGCGAGTGCCTGGGGCAACCAGGTGCTATAAATTGAGCCACTTATACTCTTCAGAGCCTGCTCTTTCTGAGGCTTGCTCTACTAAGTGGCTTCTTATTAAGTGGAGTTAAAAAATAAGGAGTTTAAGAAAAGGAGTTTGGAAACTAAGGTTGGATATAATTTCCTTGTTTGTTGTTGGCTTAATTTTACGTGGTCCTTCAACTACAGCAGACAGGGTCTAAATCTAAATCATTTATACTGTTTTACTTTTTTACTGTTGTAATCCCCATTTAGTATGTGTTGCACAATTTACAACGCAGTCCAGTGCACATCTTGCATGATGTATGCAGTCCTGGAACAGCCGTTCGAGGGTGTATATCTTTGTTCTAGATGTGAGCAAATTACCCGTTTGGAATCGCAGATCGAGTCTCTAAATGGGCAAGTTGCAACACTGAGAGGCATTGATAATTTGCAAAAGAGTTTGCTTCTCACCGAGCAAGCACTCTTTGGGGTAGATGAGGGGGAGGGTGACAGAGAGGAGGCTGAGGAAAGTGAGGTAGCTAGCTGGGTAAAAGTTAGAAAGCGGGGTAGAGGGAAGAGTGCCAGGGAGGCTAGCCCTGATCTGACACACCCCAACAAGTTTGCACGTTTGGCAGATGAGGGGGATGTCAGTCCGGGGACGGCACTGCTGCAGCCAGACACTTCCTCTGCCAGTCAGGGGAATGTCAGCTCCAGTAAGCAGGGAACCAGGAGAGCAGGGCAGGCCAGACAGGTGCTGGTAGTGGGAGACTCCATTATTAGGGGAACAGATAGGGAAATCTGTCACAAAGACCGTGATCGCTGAACAGTGTGCTGTCTTCCTGGCGCTAGAGTTCGACACATCGCGGATCGGGTTGACAGATTACTGGGAGGGGCTGGAGACGATCCAGCGGTCATGGTCCATATCGGAACCAATGACAAAGTTAGAGGTAGGTGGAGAGTCCTTAAAAATGATTTCAGGGATTTAGGTCAAAAGCTGAGGGCAAGGACCTCTAAGGTAGTATTTTCCGAAATACTGCCTGTACCACGAGCCACACAAGAAAGGCAATGGGAGATTAGGGAGATTAACAAGTGGCTCAAGAACTGGTGTAGGATGGAGGGGTTTGGGTTCCTGGAGAACTGGGCCGATTTTTCTATCGGCAACAGGCTCTATCGTAGGGACGGGCTGCACCTCAATGGGGAAGGGGCAGCTGTGCTGGGGAGAAAGATGGCTAGAAGGTTGGAGGAGTGTTTAAACTAGGGACTGGGGGGGAGGGTAATTACGTTATAGGAGGGGAAGATAGTGCAGATAGAGACCGGGGACAAGGTAATAAGAATGGGGGAGGAATGGAAGGAGGGACTAGAACAATTCAGAAGGAAAGGTGTAGGGTAAAAAATATACATAAACCTCTCAAATGTATGTATACTAATGCCAGAAGCCTGACTAATAAAACTGGTGAACTGGAATTAGTGATGTGTGAGGAGGACTATGACATAGTGGGAATAACTGAGACATGGCTGGATGATAGCTATGACTGGGCAGTTAATGTACAAGGTTACAGTCTGTTTAGAAAGGATCGTCAAAACCGGAGAGGGGGAGGGGTCTGCCTTTATATAAAGTCCTGTCTAAAGCCCACAGTCCGAGAAGATATAAGTGAGGGACATGAACATGTGGAGTCACTATGGGTAGAGATACATGGAGCTAAAAACAACAATAAATTACTAATAGGAGTTTACTATAAACCACCTAATATACCAGAGTCCACAGAAAATCTACTACTAAACGAGATAGACGAGGCAGCAAATCATAATGAGGTGGTTATTATGGGGGACTTCAACTACCCAGATATAGACTGGGAAACTGAAACTTGTATATCTCATAAGGGAAACAGGTTCGTGGCTATAACCAAAGACAATTACCTCTCCCAACTGGTTCAGGACCCGACTAGAGGGACGGCCATACTGGACTTAGTATTAACCAATAGACCTGACAGAACAACAGACGTGCAGGTCGGGGGACACCTGGGAAAAAGTGACCATAAAGTAATAACCTTCCAATTATCATTCAAAAGAGCGTTTCTACAGGGAGGAACAAAAATACCAAACTTCAAAAAAGCTAAATTTAGCCAACTAAGAGAGGCCATAGGCCAAACTAACTGGGACAAAGTCCTCACAAATACAGACACAAAATGGGATATCTTTAAAAACATCCTAAAAACTCATTGTCAGAGGTACATACCGTATGGTAATAAAAGGTTAAGGAACAAAAAGAAACCAATGTGGATAAATAGAACTGTAAAGAAAGCAATAAATGACAAAAAGAAAGCATATAAAACACTAAAACAGGAGGGTTGCACGGAAGCACTGAAAAACTATAAGGAAAAAAATAGAACATGTAAAAAACAAATAAAAGCGGCCAAACTAGAGACCGAGAGATTAATTGCCAAAGAGAGTAAAACCAACCCTAAAATGTTCTTCAATTATATAAATGTTAAAAAGTATAAAGCTGAAGGTGTTGGCCCTTTAAAGAGTAATGAGGGGGGAGTAGCAGAGAGCGACGAGGAGAAAGCAAAGCTGTTAAATATTTTTTTCTCCAATGTATTCACTGAGGAAAATAAATTGTCAGATGACATGCAGAATGCAAAAATAAATTCCCCATTAAAAGTGTCCTGTCTGACCCAGGAAGAAGTACATCAGCGGCTTAAAAAGATTAAAATAGACAAATCGCCAGGACCGGATGGCATACACCCCCGTATCCTAAAGGAATTAAGTAATGTCATAGCCAGACCCTTATTTCTGATATTTGCAGACTCTATACTGACAGGGAATGTCCCACAGGATTGGCGCGTGGCATATGTGGTGCCAATATTCAAAAAGGGGCCAAAAACAGAGCCTGGAAACTATAGGCCGGTAAGTTTAACATCTGTTGTGGGTAAACTGTTTGAAGGTTTTCTGAGAGATGCTATATTAGAGCATCTCAACGGAAATAAGCAAATAACGCCATATCAGCATGGCTTCGTGAGGGATCGGTCATGTCAAACTAATTTAATCAGTTTCTATGAGGAGGTAAGTTCTAGACTTGACAGCGGCGAATCAATGGATGTCGTATATCTGGACTTCTCCAAAGCATTTGACACTGTACCGCATAAAAGGTTAGTATATAAAATGAGAATGCTCGGACTGGGAGAAAACATCTGTATGTGGGTAAGTAACTGGCTGAGTGATAGAAAACAGAGGGTGGTTATTAACGGTACACATTCAGATTGGGTCACTGTCACTAGTGGGGTACCTCAGGGGTCAGTATTGGGCCCTATTCTCTTCAATATATTTATTAATGATCTTGTAGAAGGCTTGCATAGTAAAGTATCAATTTTCGCAGATGACACTAAACTGTGTAAAGTAATTTACACTGAAGAGGACAGTATACTACTACAGAGGGATCTGGATAGATTGGAGGCTTGGGCAGATAAGTGGCAGATGAGGTTTAACACTGATAAATGTAAGGTTATGCACATGGGAAGGAAAAATGCAAGTCACCCGTACATACTAAATGGTAAAACACTCGGTAACACTGACATGGAAAAGGATCTAGGAATTTTAATAAACAGCAAACTAAACAGCAAAAACCAGTGTCAGGCAGCTGCTGCCAAAGCCAACAGGATAATGGGTTGCATCAAAAGGGGCATAGATTCCCGTGATATGAACATAGTCCTACCACTTTACAAATCGCTAGTCAGACCACACATGGAGTACTGTGTACAGTTCTGGGCTCCTGTAAACAAGGCAGACATAGCAGAGCTAGAGAGGGTTCAGAGGAGGGCAACTAAAGTAATAACTGGAATGGGGCAACTACAGTACCCTGAAAGATTATCAAAATTAGGGTTATTCACTTTAGAAAAAAGACGACTGAGGGGAGATCTAATTAATATGTATAAATATATCAGGGGTCAGTACAGAGATCTATCCCATCAGCTATTTATCCCCAGGACTGTGACTGTGACGAGGGGACATCCTCTGCGTCTGGAGGAAAGAAGGTTTGTACACAAACATAGAAGAGGATTCTTTACGGTAAGAGCAGTGAGACTATGGAACTCTCTGCCTGAGGAGGTGGTGATGGTGAGTACAATAAAGGAATTCAAGAGGGGCCTGGATGTGTTTCTAGAGCGTAATAATATTACAGGCTATAGCTACTAGAGAGGGGTCGTTGATCCAGGGAGTTATTCTGATTGGAGTCGGGAAGAAATTTTTTATTCCCCTAAAGTGGAGAAAATTGGCTTCTACCTCACAGGGTTTTTTGCCTTCCTCTGGATCAACTTGCAGGATAACAGGCCGAACTGGATGGACAAATGTCTTTTTTCGGCCTTATGAACTATGTTACTATGTTACTATGTTACCTGGCCTCCACAGTCACCGGACCTGAACCCAAACGAAATGGTTTGGGGTGAGCTGGACCGCAGAGTAAAGGCAAAAGGGCCAACAAGTGCTAAGCATGTCTGGGAACTCCTTCAAGACTGTTGGAAGACCATTTCAGGGGACTACCTCTTGAAGCTCATCAAGAGAATGCCAAGAGTGTGCAAAGCAGTAATCAAAGCAAAAGGTGGCTACTTTGAAGAACCTAGAATATGACATATTTTCAGTTGTTTCACACTTGTTTGTTATGTATATAATTCCACATGTGTTAATTCATAGTTTTGATGCCTTCATAGTCATGAAAATTCTTTGAATGAGAAGGTGTGTCCAAACTTTTGGTCTGTACTGTATATCCGGGAAATCCAACAACATTTGAAAAAAGACCTTTGTATCCAAATATGGAATAAAGCTCCGCCTGGAATCCCGATCACGTGACCTGCTCGAGAACCACGTGGGACGCCACACAGGTCCTTGCAGGTCGCAGCAGAGACTAAGACCAACACCATACAGGTCCTTTCAGGCTACAACAAAGATCAACTGCACCCTGTACAAGCGGATCATCACAAGCTAACGCTAGGAGCGGTAAAGTACTGTATTGTACCAATAAGAATATTGTCTGTTAATTGACTTTTTCTCGTCCAGCATATGTGGCAAAACCCTGAGTGATTCCAAAACTGAGCCATAATGTGTGGACACAATTGAGCCTTACTGTGTGAATACCATTGCGATACACAAACATTGCATGCATCCAACTGATTTGTCTCCCTAGATAGGAGGATTGTTTGACAACTGGCCTTTTCCTCATCTAGTTTATGAGGAAGAAACCTAGGAGAGACTCTAAGAATAAGCCCCATCGGGTGGGCACTACTGCCATATACATATTGTACGCATCCAATTCCTCAGATAGGAGCCTATTGAGAGTGTGGTGACCAATCAACCAACTCACCAAACAATTGGAGTTGCTGCTAACTTGCTTATTTGCACATTTTCTCACCATATATCAAATGCTGTTTAATACGACTATATTTTTTTATCATTAATCATGGTTTTTACTATTGATCATGTTTAAATTTTTTAACCAATTATGTTCAGTGAGTAAAAGTATCCTTTGATAAACCTTTTATATACTTGTCAATTATTTGCCATATATTGAGTGACCCCCAAATCCTCTTACCATAATTTTTAAGATCTCTGCTTGCCTTCATTACGAACCTTCGTTGTCTACCTCCAGTGGATACAAATCTGTCCTGGTCATGTGATGGAGGAATAGGTGTCAGACTATGATAACTGTACTGTAGCTATAATGAGTGGTACACGTGTCTGTCCCACCAGAGACCTGGACATGAGGAACTGATGCAGAAAGCATATTGGAAAACAATAGAAATTTTTATTATGCAAATTATAACCTTTATTTGGAAAAACTGGAATACTTCTCTAACTACAATATATTTGGATCCCGTGGGTTACTTTGTGTGGGTGATAATTCTGATTACCTTTTTTAAATTATTATTAATAATCTAATAATTATTATTAAGAATTATCTAAGCTTTGAAAACACATCTGAACCTACATTTTCTAATTGCTATGCTTTGCTTATTTTTCATAGTACATACCAGGAGATGATTCCCATTCTAGACTGTGAGCTGATATAGATCATCTATTCTTAGCTGTATGGTTGCCATGGTGGATTCAGCACCACAGTGGGAGTTCTACTTAAGATATCTGCCACATACTGATACCTGCGCCGGCTCGACCACAGTCATCAGCACTGAATGTTATAGCAGCAATAGGCTTTTGAATTGCAATGGCCTGACAAAAGCAAAATCAGTTGGCCATATATGCAGTATAATTGTAAAATATCTTCCTTTAGACTACAATGTAAGTAATACTATATGGATAGCCTTGATTTGTTGATGGTAATAGAAATTTGCCTTTTATCTTGGACACAACTTCAGTGAGGGCTTGTTTTCTCACCATCTTATAATTTCATTTAATTTTCAATGGGACCAGAAGTGCTTCTTTTGTTTATCACATAGTGCAGTAACCACACACATTAGTGTATTCTTGATGGACTTGTCTTTTTTCAACCGTATTAACTATGTAAGTGACCAACAATGTAATGTGAATTGGAAGCTCCTGAATTTCCCCTGACAGAACATGGTGAGATAATTTAAAGGGGTTGTCTCACTTCAGCAAATTACATTTATCATGTAGAGAAAGTTAATAGAAGGCACTTACTAATGTATTGTGATTGTCCATATTGCTTCCTCCGCTGGCTTTATAAATTTTTCCATCACATTATACACTTCTCGTTTCCATGGTTATGACTAGAGATGAGCGAATTGATGACGTAATCTTGTGCTGCACGAGATTTTGCACCAGATCATCAAGCAAAATGGCGGTGCCGGCCCGTTGCGAGCAAATGGACGCGGTAAGTTTGATTAAAACATTTATTTATGTTAATTTCACACTGTTTTTACACTCAGATGCCGCGATCATGTATGAACGCGGCATCTGAGGGGTACAATGATGGGGGGGCGGCGCTATCGCAGCTCCCTGTCATTGCACCCTCTACTTACAAAAAAAATGCGCTTCGTGACAAAGTAATTAGTCACGAAGCAAATTTTTTTGTAAAATTCAGCGAATTGACCACCCTACAATCCAGCAGCGGTGGCTGTGCTTCCACACTATAGGAAAAAAGCGCTGTCCTATGTGTACTCCGCGTTCCCAGCCACCAGAGAGGCCAGCTCTTTTTCATATAGTGTGCAAGCACGGCCACCGCTGCTGGATTCCAGGGTGGTCATAACCATGGAAACGAGAAGTGTATAATGTGATGGAAAAATGAATCCAGCCAGCAAAGGAGGAAATATGGACAATTACAATACATTAGTAAGTGCCTTGTATAAACTTTGTCTACATCAGGGATGGCCAACCTGCGGCTCTCCAGCTGTTGCAGAACTACAACTCCCAGCATGCCAAGACTTCCTACAGCTATCAGCCTATAGCAGAGGATGGTGGGAATTTCCACAGGTTGGCCATCCCTGGTCTATGTGATAAATGCCATCTGATGAAGTGAGAAAACCCCTTTAGATTTAGGCGAGCAGATAATCGTTTAACCTGTTTAGGACATAGGGCGTACCGGTACGCCCTGATGTCCCAGTCCTTAAGGACACAGTACGTACCGGTACGTCCTATGTATTTCCGATCACCGGCGGGCGGTGATCGGGACAAGGTGCCTGCTCAAATCATAAATGCGCGGGGGGTCCCGTGACCCCCCCGTGTCGGCGATCGCAGCAAACCGCAGGTCGATTGTCTCAGGTAGGGGCTCATTTCTTGCGGGATGAGGTGACGGTTAGATTAGTACAATTTTGGTGGGCAAACGCCTTTTTGATCGCTTGCTGTTGTACTTTTTGTGATGTAAGGTGACAAAAAAATTGTTTTTTTTGCACAGTTTTTATTATTTTTTATGGTGTTCATCTGAGGGGTTAGGTCATGCGATATGTTTATAGAGCCGGTCGATACGGACGCGTCGATACCTAATATGTATACCTTTTTTTTCCCCCTATTTTTTACCATTTTTTTTTTTACTTTATTTGGGGAAAATGACGTTTTTGTTTATTTTTACTTGAAACTTTTAATTTTTTGGGGGAAAACTTTATTTTTTTAACTTCTTTTTTCGCTTTATTTTTTGTCCCTCTTTGGGACTTGAACTTTTGGGGGTCTAATCCTTTACAATGCATTCCAATACTTCTGTATTGGAATGCATTGGCTGTATGAGTAATACTGTGTGTATTACTCATACAGCTTCCAGGCCTGTGAGATCCAGGTGGCTGGATCTCACAGGCTTGTCACCGAAAGGCAGCGCGATGCCTTCCATCGGGTCCCCCCTACAGCCGCATGGGGACCCGATGGCACGCCCGATCCTCGCCACAAGCACAGGTAAAAGCCGCAAACCGCAGGTCTGAATTGACCTGCGGTTTGCGGAGATCGCCGACACGGGCCGCACATTTAGCCAAGGTGCCTGCTCAATGATTTGAGCAGGCACCCGGTTCCGATCACCGCCCGCCGGGCGGCAGTGATCGGAACACCACATGACGTAACGGTACGTCATGGGTCCTTAAGAACTCGGGAAACATGCCGTATCGGTACGTCCTAAGTCCTTAAGGGGTTAAATGGGACATGGTGTCAAAAAAACAGTCCAGCAAAATCTGCCTAACAAAAACCGTATAGCATTCCTTTCCTTCTGCACCCTGCCGTGTGCCCGTACAGCAGTTTACGACCACATATGGGTTGTTTCTGTAAACTACAGAATCAGAGCCATAAATATTGAGTTTTGTTTGGCTGTTAACCCTTGCTTTGTAACTGGAAAAAAATTATTAAAATGGAAAATTTGCCCAAAAAGTGAAATTTTGAAATGTTATCTCTATTTTCCATTAATTCTTGTGATACACCTAAAGGGTTAACAAAGTTTGCAAAATCAGTTTTGAATACCTTGAGGGGTTTAATTTCTAGAATGGGGTAATTTTTGGGTGGTTTCTAATATGTAAGCCTCACAAAGTGACTTCAGATCTGAACTGTCAAACAAAACATGCAATGCAACAGCTCTCTGCAAACCAAATAAAGTACAAAAATGCATAATTATTATTATTATTTATTATTAAAGCACCATTCATTCCATAGCGCTGTACATATGATAAGCGGTGCACATACATAATACAGACAATAGCACTATAATAATTGCATAATAATTGTTAGTGCTATACTTATAAATTAGAGATGCTTGGCAAATCATTTTGTACAAAATTATTTTAGCCCGTCTGCCGCACGTCAACGCGATCTCTGTAAGACGGGTTCCTAACACTAAATTCTACCTGTTATGTGCCATGTCGGCTACCATACAATTCAGGGAGTGTAGGTTCCACATGCATGCTTGGCCTGCTTTAATTTCTGTAATTTTTGTTGGCCAAAATGGCCTCCATTATATCCAAGAAATGCAGGTTCCAACATGCATGGCGGGCCCACTCCACACCACTCCTGGTGCCAAATGGCCACCAAAGAATGCAATGAGAGTCCACAACTATCTCTCTCCTGGTGCCAAATGGCTTCCAGTTAGTGAGGGGGAGCAGGCCAAGCTATATACTCACACTAATTAAAATCAGTCTATGGGGCAGATGAGCTGGTCAGGAGTGAACGACTGAGGTGTCAGCCACACCTCCAGTACAAACTGCAAAGAAAAAGGGGGTCACTCAGCACATCCCAATGCGCAGGGGCACGTTGCTATGGCTGAGAACAACACTGTGAAACAAAACATGCAATGCAACAGCTCTCTGCAAACCAAATAAAGTACAAAAATGCATAATAATTGTGCTATACTTGTAAATTAGAGATGCTTGGCAAATCATTTTGTACAAAATTATTTAAGCCCATCTGCCGCACGTCAAGGCGATCTTTGTAAGACGGGTTCCTAACACTAAATTCTACCTGTTATGTGCCATGACGGCTACCATACAATTCAGGGAGTGTAGGTTCCACATGCATGCTGGGCCTGCTTTAATTTCTGTCATTTTTGGTGCCAAAATGGCCTCCATTATATCCATTATACTGGAGGTGTGGCTGACACCTCAGTCGTGCACTCCTGACCAGATCTGAACTGGTCCTTAAAAAGTGGGTTTTTGAAAATTTCTGAACAATTTCAAGATTTGTTTCTAAACTTCTAAGCCTTGTAAAATCCCCAAAAAATAAATTGTCATTCCCAAAATGATCCAAACATGAAGTAGACATATGGGGAATGTAAAGTAATAACTATTTTTGTAGGTATTACTATGTATTATAGAAGTAGAGAAATTGAAACTTGGAAATTTGCAAATTTTTCAAAAAATTTTTAGAAATAAAAATGAATTTTTTTTACTCCATTTTACCAGTGTAATGAAGTACAGTCGTGGCCAAAAGTTTTGAGAATTACATAAATATTGGAAATTGGAAAAGTTGCTGCTTAAGTTTTTATAATAGCAATTTGCATATACTCCAGAATGTTATGAAGAGTGATCAGATGAATTGCATAGTCCTTCTTTGCCATGAAAATTAACTTAATCCCAAAAAAACTTTCCACTGCATTTCATTGCTGTCATTAAAGGACCTACTGAGATCATTTCAGTAATCGTCTTGTTAACTCAGGTGAGAATGTTGACGAGCACAAGGCTGGAGATCATTATGTCAGGCTGATTGGGTTAAAATGGCAGACTTGACATGTTAAAAGGAGGGTGATGCTTGAAATCATTGTTCTTCCATTGTTAACCATGGTGACCTGCAAAGAAACACGTGCAGCCATCATTGCGTTGCATAAAAATGGCTTCACAGGCAAGGATATTGTGGCTACTAAGATTGCACCTCAATCAACAATTTATAGGATCATCAAAAACTTCAAGGAAAGAGGTTTTATTCTTGTTAAGAAGGCTTCAGGTCGTCCAAGAAAGTCCAGCAAGCGCCAGGATCGTCTCCTAAAGAGGATTCAGCTGCGGGATCGGAGTGCCACCAGTGCAGAGCTTGCTCAGGAATGGCAGCAGGCAGGTGTGAGCGCATCTGCATGCACAGTGAGGCGAAGACTTTTGGAAGATGGCCTGGTGTCAAGAAGGGCAGCAAAGAAGCCACTTTTCTCCAAAAAAAACATCAGGGACAGATTGATCTTCTGCAGAAAGTATGGTGAATGGACTGCTGAGGACTGGGGCAAAGTCATATTCTCCGATGAAGCCTCTTTCCGATTGTTTGGGGCATCTGGAAAAAGGCTTGTCCGGAGAAGAAAAGGTGAGTGCTACCATCAGTCGTGTGTCATACCAACAGTAAAGCATCCTTAGACCATTCATGTGTGGGGTTGCTTCTCATCCAAGGGAGTGGGCTCACTCACAATTTTGCCCAAAAACACAGCCATGAATAAAGAATGGTACCAAAACACCCTCCAACAGCAACTTCTTCCAACAATCCAACAACAGTTTGGTGAAGAACAATGCATTTTCCAGCACGATGGAGCACCGTGCCATAAGGCAAAAGTGCTAACTAAGTGGCTCGGGGATCAGAACGTTGACTATTTGGGTCCATGGCCTAGAAACTCCCCAGATCTTAATCCCATTGAGAACTTGTGGTCAATCCTCAAGAGGCGGGTGGACAAACAAAAACCCACTAATTCTGACAAACTCCAAGAAGTGATTATGAAAGAATGGGTTGCTATCAGTCAGGAATTGGCCCAGAAGTTGATTGAGAGCATGCCCAGTCGAATTGCAGAGGTCCTGAAAAAGAAGGGCCAACACTGCAAATACTGACTCTTTGCATAAATGTCATGTAATTGTCGATAAAAGCCTTTGAAACGTATGAAGTGCGTGTAATTATATTTCACTACATCACAGAAACAACTGAAACAAAGATCTAAAAGCAGTTTAGCAGCAAACTTTGTGAAAACTAATATTTCTGTCATTCTCAAAACTTTTGGCCACGACTGTACAATATATGACGAAAAAACAATCTCAGAATGGCCTGGATAAGTCAAAGCGTTTTAAAGTTATCACCACATAAAGTGACACTGGTCGTTAAGCGATCACCGACACAAGCGACTACCAACTGAACGTTCTAGCAGACAGCTTGCATTTAAGTGAAAGGATTATCATGTAAAAATTTCTATCGTATAATCATTGCTATGCCTGCCTACAGAGGGCTCTGTATCATCAAGAATGTACACAATGCAGGAAAAAATAAAAATGCAGAACCAAAAATGGGCCCGGCACTTAAGGGGTTAAATTAGATCCATCATCAGGGCAGAATTGTATGGAGCTTGGTCTGCTTTTACATTAGCCAAAAAGGCACAAAAATATTGTTCTGTTTGTCTAATAGGAACGATCAGAGACGACACAGAGTTTATGAGTCCATGAATTCAGCCTTGATTGGCTGATGGTCAGGAGGGCCGAGAGAGGTGAGGAGTAGACTTATAAAAGATGTGTCCAGTGCCATCTATTAAGTTCAGATTTTTTCCCCATAATTCGGCACTCAATATCCCATAATGAGAAAGTAAAAACAAAATGTTCAAAGTCTTTGGTAATTTATTGAAAAGGTAAAACTAAAATATGCATTGACATAAGTAGTGTTGAGAGAATTGAAGTGAAACAAATTTACTTCGATCCGAATTTCAGGAAAAATGTGATTTGCCATGAATCCGAATTTCTTTGTGGTAACGAATTTTTTTTTTTCTAAAATGGTGGCTACATATCTTACAAAGTGGAAGTTAGAAGCCTGGGAATGTGATATGACCCATAATGCCATGCTGCCAGCCAATCAGCAGATAGCCATCCCATTTGATGTCACAGCCTTATCCTGCACGGTCTCCACCATTTCACTGTCAACTGAGCATAAGGAGAGACATGGCAAGCGCTAGGGACAGTGTGTTAGAAAGCTTTTAATTGTAGCATATTGGATAGGGACAGTGTAGGGAGCATAGGGAGACTGCAGGGACAGTGCAGGCTCAGTGTAATCACCCAGTGCATCTTGTTTACCTGCTGCTCCATTCATTTTTAATCTGCTCTGTTATACATAGACTTACTGTGCATCAGACTCACTGTCAAAAGGCTGTCTAATATATAGTGTGATAATGTGGACAGTGCGGGAAGGCGTGTATATCCCACCCAGATACCTCAGCTGGGTGAGATAACTAAAATCCGGAAAGCTGCAGTGGTCTCAGCAAAGTATAGTTTGCTGAGACAGTTTTGTATACATTTTCTTCTGGGCTGGATTTTACTTGGATTGTCAGATAGGTTTGGTAGTGGGGTCTGCCAGTCCACACCCTTCCGGCACAGGTATTCCCATTCACCTGAGGTGATCGCAGGTGAAGACTGCTCTAATCAAGGAGGCATAAAACCAACCCTCTGTGTTAGTCAGGAGGAAGGAAAGGCTGAGGAGGCCTGAGAGTGAGAAAGAAAGGCTGAGGAAGCCTGAGTTTGGGGGACCTAGCAACACCTTCAGAGAGAGGGTTGCACAGCCAGAGTCAGGCAGACTTCTGTGCCACAATCCCCCAAAGGTACTGATGTTGTTTAGAGGTGCGTCAGGGAAAGAATTATGTATTAGGTAGTGCCTAGGCGGGCAGGAGTTATTTTGGTTGCTGTATTGTTCTAAAGTGCTAGAAAATAAAGCATCATTTGGACTTCAATCCGGTTGTCTGTGAGGAAATATGTGATTGAGGATCCCTGATTGAGAGCGATCCCTTACAGTAGGCACATTATCGAGCTCATCTGCTGTGCCTTTCATACTTAATTTGTTCTGTTACACATAGACTTACTGTACATCAGACTAAGCATCAACAGATGGTCTAATATATAGGAGTGTTTATCTTGTTTATCTGCTGCTCCATTCATACTTAATCTGTTCTGTTATACATAGACTTACTGTGCATCAGTCTCACTGTCAACAGGCGGTCTAATATACAATATAGGCACATTTATCTAGTTCATCTTCTGCGCCATTCATACTTAATGTGTTCTGTCATACATAGACTTACTGAGCGTCAGACTTAGCATCAACAGATAGTAATATATAGGTGCCTTTATCTAGTGTATCTGCTGTGTCATTCGTACTTAATCTGTTCTGTTATATATAGACTTACTGTGCATCAGACTCAGTCTCAACAGGCGGTCTAATATATAGGCACGTTTATTTAGTTCACTTGCTGTGCCATTAATACTTAATCTGTTCTTTTATAGATTCTATTCTAATGTGGATAGGCCCTGATTAACAAATTGGGGTCATACGCCTGTCTCATTCTACTGTTTATGGCGTATCCACATTGATTAATAAGTAAGCAATTCTATTAGGCCCTGATTCACAAATTGGTGTGATACGCCTTTCTCTTTCTACCGTTTGTGGCGTGTCCACATTGATTAATAGATAAGCAATTGTATTAGGCCCTGATTCACAAATTGGGGTGATACACCTATCTCTTGTGGCATGTCCACATTCATTATTAGATAAACAACTCTGTTAGGCCCTGATTCACAAATTGGGGTGATACGCCTGTTTTGTTCTACTGTTTATGGCATGTCCACGTTGATATTTAACTACTTCTATTAGCCATTTACTGTGATTTAGTGTTACAGAGCGGTCTTATTTAACACCCTGTGAGCGGTGCAAATAAATTTTTCTTTGCACAGCACAGTTGCCCAATAGTTGTTCGTCGTTTTTTTTGTTGAAATTTTTTTTCTTTAATCTGAAAAATTATTATTTTAGAGAAAACATTAGTCTTGTAGTGAAATGCTTAGTCATAGGGTCCATGTTCTATTTTTTTCAGGATCTGAATTGCGGACCCGGAAGGTGCGGGTCCGCAATTCCGGATCGGGGCCGGAAAATGTGGAATGGAATTGCGGATGGAATTGCGGATGTGTGAATGGAGCCTTTTAGTGAATAAATTAGTCTTTTACCAAATAAATTTGTCTGTCCCAGTATTATAATCTCCGATCCCCATGACAAATGACGTTGAGCGGGTAACCCGCACCTGTTGGCAAAGGGTAGACACACAACGATCCCTTCAGTGCAGTGCGTGTGCAGCCCCGGACATGTAAGGGCATCATAGAACAGTTAGTGCTTAACATCACTTAGTCCTCGAGGAAGTTGGACACGAAACGTCTGGGGTCAAATAACTTCTTGTATTAGGGTTAAAACCAGATGGCCCGAACTTGCTGGATAGATGAAACCTGGCAGCTGGATTATTGCCATGTGGGAGGAGTGTCGTTAGTTATCGGAATGAACCACACAAAACACTCCACCAACTGGACCCAAATTCATCATAGCTAATACGTTCTATTAGCAAAAAAATTTATCTGCGTCGTTATTACAATCATTCATCGTCTGAACTACGATGATATTACCAGACAAAATGCTCCACCAACTGGACCCAAAATCATCATTACTACCACGAAAATTGTATTCTACGTCACTGACAGCCACAACAAATGTTTAACAAATTCTACATCGCTGTGCAGTGCAACAAAATTTTAGCCCATGTGGATCCGTCCATAAGGTCAGGGATCCCTCCATACTATGAACTTAAAGGGAACCTGTCACCAGTTTTATGGTGTCCTAACTAAGGGCAACATAAATAAGTGACTGATTCTCTTGGCAAAATGCTGGGTCACTTTCTTTAATTGACCCAGTCAATCTGCCAACATCTTGTATTGAAAAGCTCCAGCTGAAAATTATGAGTCATGAATATTTATGAGCTCCTGACTCTCCCCGCCTACCTGCTGCTGATTGACAGTTATTTTCCATATGAATCAGCAGCAAAACACTGACAAAATACTGTCTGAAAGAGGCTTTATGGATGCCCAAAATACAGGATTTTTTTAGTTTTATGTTCTTCTGACGGATCAGAAGAACAGAAACATAAGCAGTGATTTTAACACAGCCTCTTCTGCTGCCCCCCTCCCCACTCTGTCATGGGGCCACTTTTGTCACGGTTACTGCAGCTGCCATCATCCCCGGTCTGTCATGGGGCCACTATTGTCATGGTTACTGTCACTGCTGCCGCCACCGTCCCCACTCTGTCATGGGGCCATTACTGTCGCTGCCACCACCCCTACTCTGTAATGGGGCCATTACTTGAATTTTGGGGCACTGCACAATTTAGTCCATGCTGATAAATAAGCCTGACGCTTTTATTGACCTGTAATACTGACAGTAATTCCACAGCTATCAGAAGTAATTAGCTATGAATCTGCACAGTGATGTAGACAGCGATAAATTACAACTGCCTGTAATACTGATGGTACAGTACCTACAGAATGGATTAACTATGAATATGTGTGTACCAGAATGTAATACACATGGCGATACCCTCTCCCTGCATTTTACGTTTCAAGCCTTCACACTGAGATTGGGCCACCAAGTGGGATGTATATGATTAGGCACAGTGGCCATGGGCGTCCGCAGGGGGGGGCAAGTGCCCCCCCCCCCTGGGGCCCTGGAAATCTGTGACTGAGTTCTGCCTCTGGCGGATCCAGGGCCAGAAGCTGCTCAGAAGTGTGTGTGTGGGAGGGGGGGGGGGGGCGCGGTGGCGGGGCACAGGGAGATGAACGCTTCCATCTCCATAGTCATCTGTATAGCCGTCCTCAGGACAGCGATACAGATGACTGTGCTGAGGCAGTGTCCCTTTCCCTTCCTCTGATAGGCTGCAGGCACTAGGCCGGCAGTCTATCAGAGGCTGGCGCATTGTGCCGCCTGAGCCGTACAGCGCGGGACACAGGCCCGAAGAGGCCTGCATCGCATCGCTGCCAAGGAGGTAAGTATAAGTGTTTATTTTTTTTGTGTACAATACTGGTGGCTACTGGCACATAATGGGGGTCTCTGGCTACTGGCACATAATAGGGGTCTCTGGCTACTGGCACATAATGGGGGTCTCTGGTTACTGGCACATAACGGGGGCTTTGGCTACTGGCACATAATAGGGGGGGCTGTCTGTCACGACCATGGTCATGGTCGTGACTCCTAAACCGCATGCTGTTGCCTGCGGTCTCGTGTGGTTGTTTCAACCACAGGTGAGGGCCGCTTTTATGTTGCCTCACTTGTGGTTGCCGTTGGCAACATGTTCTTATGATGTACTTGGCAGCATAGCAGCCTGAGCTGTTGCTTGGCAGCTTGCTGCAATGTGCATGCGGTTGCACCTGGCAACCTGTCTTTGTAGGTGTGCCTTTTTATAGGTTTGGTATGCACAAGGTTTGTGTGTGTGCACTGACATTTTCCCTTCACTTGTGGCTGCCCGAGGGAACGTGTTATTGTGTACATGTGGTGGCAGTGTCTCGGCCTTCTGGCTGACTCCCAGGACACGGTTGCCACGCATGTCGTTTCCTGCGGTAACAGCTGCAGTGTAATTGTGTGCGCATTTCCTTTTAAGTTGCCGTCTTCCCTTCCCTGGTGTGAGAAGGGTTAATTCCCTTCCTAGACTGTGAGCACTGGGTGTGTCTGTGTGGGTGTGGCTACTTGGGTCTATATAGCCTCTGCTGAGAGCAGTAGTCCAAACATGACATTTAAAATTGAGTCCAAAAAAAGTAAAACTTTGGTATCATCAGACCACAGAATCTTGTATCCCACAGTTTGATAGCCCTCTAGGTACTTTTTTCAAACTTTCATGTGTCTTTAACCCTTTCACGACTGCAATCTGTATATATACGTGATAGCTGCACATGCCCCGTGCAGCTACCACGTGTATAGACGTCAAGCCAGCTCTTTAATCCAAGCGCTGCAAAACTCTTGGATTAAAGCTTCTGCCCCTGTCCTGCTGCTGTCACGGACAGCATACAGGCCAGTAATGCCAGCAAGGGGCCAATCAGAGTGGCCCCTTGCCGGCAATCGATCCGATTGGTTAGTCTGTGCAGACTAACCAACCGGATCGCGGCAGTGTTAAAATGCCGGTTTCAGGCTCTGATATGCGCTCTGCAGATCAGAGCCTGAAAGCCGATAGTGTTCCTCTTGCCCCCCCCCCGATCTGTGCCCCTCCAAGCCCTTAGTGCCCCTCTGTGCCCCGACGATCTGTGCCCCGACGATCTGTGCCCCTCTCCTGCGCTGATGGCATGCGGTCCGCCCCCTGCATTAATTTTCTAGCCGCCCCTCCTGCCCCAGCCTTCCTCGATATTGTGGGCAGCCTCCCGAACCCCCCCCCTTTCCAGCGCTGCCCCCCCCCGATCCCCCTGCTGTGTGCGATGGCGGCGGCTCCATTACTGAGCCGCCGCCATCAGCAGAGAGTGTCAGCTCTATGCTGACACTCTCCTATAACCCCTATAGATGCCGCGGTTGCGGCATCCATGGGGTTAACAGAGGGAGGGAGCTCCCTCTCTCCACCATCGGGGCTGCAGCGCTGTGATTGCAGCACCCGATGGTTGCCATGGCAACCGGACGCTTTGCAAAAGCGTCCGGTTGCCATGGCAAAGGCGTCCAGTGCTGCCACCTACAGGCAATCTGGAAGTACTATACTTTGGAATGCAAGAGCATTGCAAAGTATAGTACAACTATCAGCCCCACTGGATCTTCAAGATCCAAGAGGGAACTGATAAAAAAAAAGTGAAAATAATAAAAGTAAAAATAAATAAATAAAAATGTAAAATTAGAAAAAAGAAAATTGCCTTTTCCTATAAAAAAATGAAAAAATAAAATACACATATTAGGTGTCACCGCGTCCGTAACGACCATCTCTATAAATATATCACATGATAGACCCCGTCCGATAAACACCATAAAAATAAAATTAAAAAAACAGTGCCCAAAAAGCTATTTTTGTCACCTTACATCACAAAAAGTGCAACAGCAAGCGATCAAAAAGGCTTATGACCCCCAAAATAGTACCAATCAAACCGTCACCTCGTCCCGCAAAAAATGATACCCTATTTAAGACAATCGCCCAAAAAATAAAAAAGCTATGGCTCTCAGACTATAAAGACACTAAAACATCATTTTTTGGGTTTCAAAAATGCTATTGTGTAAAACTTAAATAAATAAGAAAAAGTATACATATTAGGTATTGCCACGTCCCTAACGATCTTCTCTATAAAACTATCACATGACCTAACTCCTCAGATGAACGCTGTAAAAATAAATAAATGAAAATTGTTCCAAAACAGCCAATTTTTGGGTCACCTTGCCCCATAAAGTGTAATAATGAATGATCAAAAAATCCTATGTACCCAAAAAAGGTACCAATAAAAACCTCAACACTTTCTGCAAAAAACGAGCCCCTGCACAAGACGATCGGCACTAAAATAAAAAACATATGGCGTTCAGAAAACCAATCCAGCACAATCTACCTTCCAAAAACCGTATGGCATTCCTTTCCTTCTGCGCCCTGCCGTGTGCCCGTACAGCAGTTTACGACCACATGTGGGGTGTTTCTGTAAACCGCGGAATCAGGGTAATAAATATTGAGTTTTGTTTGGCTGTTAACTCTCAATGTGTTAAAGAAAAAAAAATTATAAAATGGAAAATCTGCCAAAAAAGTGAAATTTAGAAATTTCATCTCCATTTTCCTTTAATTCTTGTGGAACGCCTAAAGGGTTAACAAAGTTTTTAAAATCAGTTTTGAGTAACTTGAGGGGTGTAGTTTCTATAATGGGGTCATTTATGGGGGTTTCCATTATGTAAGCCCCACAAAGGGACTTCAGACCTGAACTAGTCCTTAAAAAGTGGGTTTTGGAAATTTTCTTAAAAATTGTAAGAATGGCTTCTAAACTTCTAAGCCTTCTAACGTCCTAAAAAAATAAAATGACATTTCCAAAATGATGCAAACATAAAGTAGACATGTGGGGAATGTTAAGTAATAAATATTTTATTAGGTATGACTTTCTGTTTTAGAAGCAGAGAAATTGAAATTTGGAAAATTTTGAATTTTTCAAAATTTTTGGTAAATTTGGGATTTTTTCATAAATAAAGGTGAAATATATTGACTCAAATATATGACTATCATGAAGTACAATGTGTCACGAGAAAACAATCTCAGAATGGCGTGGATAAGTAAAAGTGTTCCAAAGCTATTACCACATAAAGTGACGCATGTCAGATTTGTAAATTTTGACCTGGACACTGGGGCATCAATGACCCTTGGTCATGAAAGGGTTAAGGCCTCATGCACACGACCGTTGTGTGCATCCGCGTCCGTTACATCATTTTTCACAGTTTAGCGGAGGTCCCATTCATTTCTATGGAGCTGTAAAAAAAAAACTGATAGTCCTCCATTTTTTCTCCGCGTCCGTGATCCGTGATTCCAGTCCGTCAAAAAAATATAACCTGTCCTATTCTTGTCAGTGGAAAACGGAGGTCGGACCCATTCAAGCCAATGGGTCCGTCAAAAAAAATGGATGCACAACTGGTATGTCATCCGTGTCCGCATCCGTTTTTTTCTACAAGACCTTGGTGCAATAAAACTACACTTTTCATTAACCTTCCTTTTTTTCCCCCTGTCAGCCAAAAAAAAAAAAGGAAGATACAAGGAAACACAACTGAAGCAAAATCGGACACGGACCACTGAAGCCAAATCACTGACAATGAAAAAACACTGTCGTGTGCATGAGGCCTAACTGAGGTGAGGCTTCTTTCTGTGCACTGTGCCATAAAGGATAGATTGATGGAGTTCTGCAGTGGTAGTTGCACACAGAATCTTTGGAGCTCAGCCAGAGTAACCGTTGGGTTCTTGGTCAACTCTCTTACCAAGGACATTTTTTTCCTAGCTGAGCTGCCAGCTCTAGGAAGATCCCTAGTTGTTTCAGACTTCTTCCATTTGAGAATTATCGAGGCCACTGTGCTCCTGGGAACTTTCAATGTAGTACAAATGTTTTTGTACCCTTCACCAGATCTCTGCCTCCAAACAATCCTGTCTGAGCTCTACAGGCAGTTCTTTTCTGCTCATTGCTTGTTTTTTTGCTCTGATATGCATTGTCAGCTGTATAACCTTATATAGACAGGGATGTATAGTTCCAAATCATGTCCAATCAACTGAATTTACCACAGGTGGACTCCAGTCAAGGTGTAGAAACATCTAAAAAATGATCAAGAGAAATCAGAGGCCCCACAGCTAAATTTCAAGTGTCATAGCAAAGGGTCTGAATACATTTCTAAAATTCTGTTTTCACTTTCTCATTATTGGGTATTGAGTGCAGATTAGTGGTGAAAACATGATTTCTATTTTATTATAGCACAAGACAACATCACAAATGTGAAAAAAGTAAAAGGGTCTGAAGACTTTCTGAATGCACTGTACATATGGCAGCATAGTCTATAGACTAATTTACAAAAGAGCATATCACGTATCATTTACATAAAATATTCAGAGGTGCTGTATACATAAATCTACACCAATCCATATAGATAATATATACAGTACCATCACATTTCCCTGTGTCCTAATTAAGGGGCAGTTGGTGGTCTTTTCATGTGAAAATTAGCACTAAAGCAAATGTGACAATTATATCTGAAGCTAGTGCCATTATAGTACACCAGACAGCTAACTAAATATGAAGTAGCCCAGAAAGTAAATGAAATTGCCCTGGAAATGTCCTTGCAGAATCAATATAAAAGTCACAGCAATTTAACTTTACTATGTTTACTCTGGGAGAAGGGAACTCTATTCAACTGACATGTTACTGTAACTGTGCAGTATATTTACACCAAGTACAAGTAAAATTTATTTCTAGACGATTCAAAATTGCATTAAAATGTAATGTTCTAGAGAGTGGTCTTGGCAAGATGTCCAGTATGCCTAATATATGTTACAGCTGCAGCTTGTGGCTGCCACAGATCAATTTACTTTGCCAGGCGGCCTGGACCCTCCTCCTGCTTCTTCTCAGTGAGGCCAGCTTCTGGATCTGCTCTGTTCTTCCACCCAGGCTGCAGCCTGCTTGCTGGCAAGGCTTCTCCTCATCTGCCCGTAGGGCACGATGACTCCCTCCGGCTCTTAAAAGGCCAGCACCCGCACACTCTAATCTTCAATACTGGAATACTTCCCCTGTAGAAGTGTGCCTGAGCAATAGGTTTTTAGCATGCTAGTATCCTGCAAAGGTGTCTGTTCTGTCGTCTGCTCTTGTACTGACTTTCTGCCTATTTACTGGACTCCGTTGCCTGACCTGACCTGGGCCTGATCTCTGTATTGACCCTTTGCTGTTTGCTCTAAATTCAGACCATCTACCATATACTGTAGCGCTGTTTGGTGATTTGGACTAGTGTCTCTAACCCCAATAGAGCAGCTGTCAATCACACAGAAACTACTCAAGGAGGTAGCCGCCTTGCAATCCCTGCAACGAAGTCCAGATCCTGTACATAGGTTAAAGGGTGAAAACTACTGGTCTCTCAGAATAACACCCATAGGATTAGCCTAAAATCAATTGCTGTAAAAATATATGGTGGAACTGAAATCTGTCATAGAAAATCAGGTCTAGATAAGTGGGTAGTCTTCTCAAAGGCATGGTCTGTTATTATTTTACATTTTCAGAGGATAAGGGTAATTTAGTCACTTGCCTAGGGGTATTTCATTCTGAAAATCATTGGGGGTCTCAGTAATAGGACCCCACAATCAATAAGTGAAGACAATACCACTTTATGTCACAGGCCTATTTCAATTAGTTTATTGTGCATGTGGAATTATTCTCAAACCTTTGTAATCATCATCTATTTTAAGACAAATTGCCACTTCAGGAGCAGCTTATTTTGGGTCTGTAGGATGAAGCAATTTTTGTAGTATTTCCATTCTCCAAGAGCTATAACACTTTTATTTTTCTGTCAACATGCAGTGAGGAACAAATCTACACTGCTCAAAAAAATAAAGGGAACACAAAAATAACACATCGTAGATCTGAGTTAATTAAATATTCCTCTGAAATACTTTGTTCTTTACATAGTTGAATGTGCAAAATCACACACAAAATCACACACAAAAAAAAAATCACACACAAAAAAAAAAAAAAATCACACACAAAAAAAAAAAAATGGAAATCTAATCAGGGCTGTGGAGTCGGAGTCGGAGTCGAGGAGTCGGAGTCGGGGGAAATTTTGGGTACCTGGAGTCGGAGTCGGCAAACAATGCTCCGACTCCGACTCCTACTAAATTTAGATTGGAATAAAAAAAAAAGCAAGTTTAAATGTCCCAATTCCCAAAAAGTTATAATTAATGACTTCTCTACTGTAAGAATAAAGACCAATGCATGCAGTGCCTCACGTAACCGCAAAACGAACACGTTAAGTGACCGTGAAGAAGCATGCTTTTCATGTGCTTCACTATATGGCACGCAACGCACAATTAGGAGCTGCAATACTTATACTTTCCATAGTGTTGTGTTCTGCTTTTACAGGGAACGCAGCGTCCATGTGTAACCTAGCCTCTCACTGATAAGGGATTAAATAAATATGTTTTTTGCAGGACTAGAGAGTGAGACACTTGTATAAGTGAAGGGAATGGAGGGCCAATAGTTCAAGACTGAAGATGTAAACCATTGGAAAAACTGCTGTCATTTAGCTAAGGCTATAAAAACTTGTAAACTCTGATTGTTAGCTTAAACTTTAAACATGACTATGGGATTCTCCTAGGAAAATCATGTTTTAGAATAAATGCCCCTTCCTGGATCCTTCCACTGCCCTATCTTCAGCAGCAGATAAGCACACAAAGGAGAAAGCAACTTCCCAGCCAGTAGTCCTGTGGTAGGTTGCGTTTCTTTCCCTCAAGGAATGTATAAAATACATTCGCATATTAATACAGAGGAGTGGGAGTCGGAGTCGGAAGTACATAAAACTGAGGAGTCGGAGTCGGAACATTTATCTACCGACTCCACAGCCCTGAATCAAATTTTTCAACCCATAGAGGTCTGGATTTGAAATCACACTCAAAATTAAAGTGGAAAAACACACTACAGGCTGATCCAACTTTGATGTAATGTGCTTAAAACAAGTCAAAATGAGGCTCAGTAGTGTGTGTGGCCTCCACGTGCCTGTATGACCTCCCTACAATGCCTGTGCATGCTCCTGATAAGGTGGCGGACGGTCTCCTGAGGGATCTCCTCCCAGACCTGGACTAAAGCATCTGCCAACTCCTGGACAGTCTGTGGTGCAACGTGACGTTGGTGGATAGAGCGAGACATGATGTCCCAGATGTGCTCAATTGGATTCAGGTCTGGGGAATGGGCGGGCCAGTCCATAGCATCAATGCCTTCGTCTTGCAGGAACTGCTGACACACTCCAGCCACATGAGGTCTAGCATTGTCTTTCATTAGGAGGAACCCAGGGCCAACCGCACCAGCATATGGTCTCACAAGGGGTCTGAGGATCTCATCTCGGTACCTAATGGCAGTCAGGCTACCTCTGGCGAGCACATGGAGGGCTGTGCGGCCCTTCCAAAGAAATGTCACCCCACACTATTACTGACCCAATGCCAAACCGGTCATGCTGGAGGATGTTGCAGGCAGCAGAACGTTCTCCACGGCGTCTCCAGACTCTGTCACGTCTGTCACATGTGCTCAGTGTGAACCTGCTTTCATCTGTGAAGAGCACAGGGCGCCAGTGGCGAATTTGCCAATCTTGGTGTTCTCTGGCAAAGCACAACCCCCACCTGTGGACGTCGGGCCCTCATATCACCCTCATGGAGTCTGTTTCTGACCATTTGAGCAGACACATGCACATTTGTGGCCTGCTGGAGGTCATTTTGCAGGGCTCTGCCAGTGCTCCTCCTGTTCCTCCTTGCACAAAGGCGGAGGTAGCGGTCCTGCTGCTGGGTTGTTGCCCTCCTACGGCCTCCTCCACGTCTCCTGATGTACTGGCCTGTCTCCTGGTAGCGCCTCCATGCTCTGGACACTACGCTGACAGACACAGCAAACCTTCTTGCCACAGCTCGCATTGATGTGCCATCCTGGATAAGCTGCACTACCTGAGCCACTTGTGTGGGTTGTAGACTCCGTCCCATGCTACCACTAGAGTGAAAGCACCGCCAGCATTCAAAAGTGACCAAAACATCAGCCAGGAAGCATAGGAACAGAGAAGTGGTCTGTGGTCACCACCTGCAGAACCACTCCTTTATTGGGGGTGTCTTGCTAATTGCCTATAATTTCCACCTGTTGTCTATCCCATTTGCACAACAGCATGTGAAATTGATTGTCACTCAGTGTTGCTTCCTAAGTGGACAGTTTGATTTCACAGGAGTGTGATTGACTTGGAGTTACATTGTGATGTTTAAGTGTTCCATTTATTTGAGCAGTGTATTTAAACACCCTGCGATTTTGCAAGTTCTCCCACTTAGAAATCATGGAGGGTTCTGAAATTCACATTGTAGGTGCATTCCCACTCTGAGAGACAAAATGAAAAAAAAAAAAATTCAGGAAATCACATTGTATGATTTTGAAAGAATTTATTTGTCTTGCACTGCTGACCATAACTATTTGAACACCTGAGAAAATCAGTGTTAATATTTGGTACAGAAGCCTTTGTTTGCAATTACAGAGGCCAAACGTTTCCTGTAGTTCTTGACCAGGTTTGCACACACTGCAACAGGGATTTTGGCACACTCCTCCACACAGATCTCCTCTAGATCTGTCAGGTTTCGGGGCTGTCTCTGAGCAACACAGAGTTTCAGCTCCCTCCAAAGATGTTCTATTGGCTTTAGGTCTGGAGACTGGCTAGGCCACTCCAGAACCTTGATATGCTTCTTACGGAGCCACTCCTTGGTTATCCTGGCTGTGTGCTTCGAGTCGTTGTCATGTTGGAAGACCCAGCCATGACCCATCTTCAATGCTCTGACTGAGGGAAGGAGGTTGTTGCTCAAAATCTCACAATAAATGGCCCCATTCATCCTCTCCTTAATACAGTGCAGTCATCCTGTCCCCTTTGCAGAAAAAGCACCCCCAAAGCATGATGTTACCACCCCCATGCTTCACAGTAGGGATGGTGTTCTAGGGATGCAACTCATCCTTCTTTTTCCTCCAAACTCGACGAGTGAAATTTAGACCAAAAAGTTCTACTTTGGTCTCATCTGACCACATGATTTTCTCCCATGCCTCCTCTGGATTATCCAGATGGTCATTGGCAAACTTCAAATGGGCCTGGACATGGGATGACTTGAGCAGGGGAACCTTTTGTGCAATGCATGATTTGAAACCATGACGGCGTAGTGTTCTACCGACAGTGACCTTTGAAACTGTGGTCCCAGCTCTCTTCATGTCATTGAACAGCTCCTCCCTTGTAGTTCTGGGCTGATTCCTCACCTTTCTTATCATCAGTGATACCCCACGAGGTGAGATTTTGCATGGAGCCCCAGTCCGAAGGAGACTGATGGTCGTCTTTAGCCTCTTCCATTTTCTAACAATTGCTCCAACAGTTGATCTATTTTCACCAAGCTGCTTGGCAATTGCCCCGTAGCCCTTTCCAGCCTTGTGGAGGTCCATAATTTTGTCTCTGGTGTCTATTGACAGCTCTTTGGTCTTGCCCATGCTAGTAGTTGGCGTCTGACTGACTGTGGGGTTGACAGGTGTATTTAAAGAGCTCAGACAGGTGCTACTAAGTTAGATTAATGAGTGGAGTAGAGGTTGACTTTTTAAAGGCACAGTAACAGGTCTTTGAGAGCCAGAATTCTTGCTGTTTCTCATGTGTTCAAATACTTATGTTCAGCAGTGCAAGACAAATAAATTCTTTAAAAATCATACAATGTGATTTCCTGAATTTTTATTTTTATTCTGTCTCTCAGAGTGGGAATGCACCTACAATGTGAATTTCAGACCCCTCCATGATTTCTAAGTGGGAGAACTTGCAAAATCACAGGGTTTTCAAATACTTCTGTTCCTCACTGTAGCTGTAGGAAGGCTGTTCAATATTTTGAATTTTTTTATTTACTCCTTCGGGGGAATGGAAAAATGAACAGTAATTCCACCAGTGTTTTTTTGTTTGTGTTTGTAAAGGGGGAATATTAATTACCAATATTTATGCAAATATCAATAATTAATATTCATAAATAGGAGGAGCCTTCTACCGATGACTCCGCCTATTTATACTTTTTTTTTTTTTTAATCCTTTAATATTTTCTGGAACAAATATACAAATTTTCATATCAACCAGTTAAAATTTACAAATATACTTTATACAAGTTAATACACTTGTTCCTTTTAACTCACCCCATCCCTTTTGCTTCCCTGCTGCGGGGTCCATCCGCATTTTAATAACTACCTTAACTTCTGTTTCCAGAAATTCCAAATATAAGGGATCCTGGGGGCCTAAAGCGAGTAAGGGAGCCTGCCCCCGCAGGAGCCATCACTCCAATTTCCTTGTCATTCTTCTATAGGCCTCAATAGTGTCTAGCCGAGCCCTCCATTCATTAAAGCTAGGACTATTTTTCGTACCCCAATATTTAATTATCAAGGCCTTTGCGACCATAAAACTTTCCATGCTAACTCGTAGTTGGTAGGGGGTCAGTTCAGAGCGGGGGAAAAGACCCAATATTGCCTGCGTAAAACTTCGCTTCAATTTGATCTTATATCTTTTATATAGTTCCTCATAAATGCCTATTTATACCTTAAATAAAGAATAATACAATACTTTGCCTTACGCTAATCACTAAACTAGCTGCAAGCGCCTAACTGAGCTAGCTACCACTAATAACCACACGTAGCACGATAGGTATAATGCCAATAATACAAGATATTTATTATCAACCTACAATGCACAATACACACAATACAGCACCATAAATACAGCACTAAATAAACTATTCAATCCCAAGTTAACCCACAAACTAACTATACAGTACACACACATATACATTAGCAGCCCACCCAACCTGGACTAAAACCTATCCCTACAGGGAACGGTGGCACTGCAGGGGTGAATGCAGGCCACAGACACAGGGATGTAAGGGTAAATGCAAGCAGGGGTACAGGTTCAGGGAATACATGGTTAATACAGCCCAGCAATGCAAGGGTTAAAGCGGGGCTGTAAACCACACAATCACTGCAATGTAGGGATAATCACAGTGCAGGGGATGATGGACATAAAGGGGTAAACCCAGGGTTACCTGGGTCAACGGTATTGGGGCTATTGCAAGGGACCAGGATATTACAGGCCAGCAAGGGTATGCTGGGGCTGCACACTGGGAATGCAGGAGTTAAGGATATGGGCAGAGGCAGACAGGGCTGAGGTTAATTCTGCAGGAGGTAAGCAGCAGGGGTAAAAGGGGTGATGTAGGACAGGGCCTGCAGGGATAGGGATTGATGTGTTGGTGGCAGGGACACCTGCGGGTGATGGCACCAGATGGCTAGATTGTCCAGCTTCTGGTCACTTCAGAAGATCAATAGATCCTTTTGAAACATCCCCAGCAGGGCTCCCCCACCTTCTGTTTAGGGACTGTTTATGACATGGGTGTGTGTGTGGTGCCATGGTGTCTTTGGCTGTACAGATTCTGAGCCTCAGGTGGCCAGTCAGTTATCTGCTGCAGTCTGAGTGAATGCATTCCGTCACACACACACGATGATGTCATTTCCCTACACCTTGGATGGGGGAAGGGGGGGAGTGAGAGTGACTTATATATCAGTCCAAGACAAAGGGAAGGTCTCTTGGAACTGGACTACAAACGGAGACACATGGGAGAGAGCAGCTTCATCACGTGCCCCTGGAGAAGGCCTAGTAACCCTGGAAGGGCTAAGTATACCTCTGCAGCTGTAACCCCTTCACTGCTGCCCTGATTAACCCCTACCTGTCTAGCCCTCACATCCCCCCTATATCCCCAACAATAGTAACCCCTTACTATTGTTTTTTTTTGTTTTTACTATTATTGGACATTAAATATATATATTTGTGAAATAAAAAATTTGTTGTTTTTGTGTCATATTCTTGTAAGGAAGAGGGGTCTGAATCAGACAGACACAGTTGTAACTTAAAGGGGTTGCCCCACAAAAAAATTTCTACAGTTTTCAAACCAGCACCTGGATATGAATACTTTTGTAATTGCCTGTAATTAAAGATTTAGCATAGCGACTGAATTATTCAATAAAATCTGTATAGCGCCTGTTGGCTGTTTTTTTTCTTCTTATTTTCTTGTCTAGCTCACTGAGAAGGCCGCACATGCTCAGTTTCATCCTTCAACTGCCACCTGAGCTGTGATAGGAAGAGCTGAGACACACCCCCTTATCTGCTGCAGAAAAGACACTCCCCTGAGCTTTCAGCTTGATACAGATCAAGCTGAGCAATAGATGGGGAGTTCTCTGAACCCATATGAGGTACAGGGTTGGTTCTAGCTTTGATAGAAAGATATTGTCATTTACTATATGATGTATTTTTTTCATTTTTTTCATTAGTCTTGGGATAACCCCTTTAAACAAGGCAAACTTTACTTGGCTCATGTGGAACAGCAAGCTTATGTATACAATAGTCTTTTGACAGGGAACAGGCTTATCATGAGGGCACAGGCTAAGGGTATATTACACATCCAGATGCTGCTAGCGATTGTTGGGAGGGAAGTGTTCCCTCCCGGCAATCGGCAGATAGCTAGCAGAGGACACCGCTGCTATTACTTGCAGCGATGTCCTCTGAAACATCGGGAAGGCACAATCGCTATGCCACACGTGGACAGCACACGTCAGTTAAAAAATGTGAGCAAGGCCTAAAAAGAAAGAAGTAAAATGAAAGAAAATTTTTGTGCATCCCAAGACCCGTAACTTTTTTATTTTTCTTTGTACAGAGCTTGATTTTTGTGAGACGACTTGTAGTTTTTATTGGTAACATTTTGGGGTACATGACACTTTTTAATTTATTTTTTACGGCATTTACCACACTACACAGTATGCATTACACACTCTTTCAGTTCTATGGGAGTTAGAAAGAGTTCACATCATTGTTATTCTTTCATAGAGCTACCGTATAGATGAGAGGGATGTTTTACTAATCATGGGGGCTTGACTAAAACTGGTAACCCATTGATTGTTAACAACTTCACATCTGGGCCATTTACCCCCTTCCTGACAGAACCTAATTTAGCAAATCTGACATGTGTCAATTTATGTGGTAATAACTTTGAAACGCTATTACTTATCCAAGCCATTCTGAGATTGTTTTCTCGTGACACATTGTACTTAATGACAGTGGTAAATTTGAGTCTATATATTTAATCTTTATTTATAAAATAATACAAAATTTACCAAAAATGTTGAAAAATTCGCAATTTTCAAAATTTCAATTTCACTGCTTTTAAAACAGAAAGTGATTCCTCATAAAATATTTATTACTTAGCATTCCCCATATGTCTACTTTATGTTGGCATAATTTTGTAAATGTCATTTTATTTTCTTAAGACGTTAGAAGGCTTAGAATTTTAGAAGCAATTCCTAAAATCTTTAAGAAAATTTCCAAAA
This sequence comes from Bufo bufo, assembly GCF_905171765.1. NCBI lineage: Eukaryota > Metazoa > Chordata > Amphibia > Anura > Bufonidae > Bufo > Bufo bufo. The sequence continues at coordinate 176,732,218 of NC_053393.1, read as the reverse complement.
CCCACTTTTTAAGGACCGGTTCAGGTCTGAAGTCACTTTGTGGGGCTTACATAGTGGAAACCCAGCATAAATGACCCATTGTAGAAACTACACCCCTCAAGTTACTCAAAACTGATTTTACAAACTGTGTTAACCCTTTAGGTGTTCCACAAGAATTAAAGGAAAATGGAGATGACATTTCTAAATTTCTGTTTTTTGGCAGATTTTCCATTTTAATCAATTTTATTCTTTAACACATCGAGGGTTAACAGCCAAACAAAACTCAATATTTATTACCTTGATTCTGCTGTTTACAGAAACACCCCACATGTGGTCGTAAACTGATGTAAGGGCACACGGCAGGGCGCAGAAGAAAAGGAGTGTGGTTTTTGGAAGGCAGTTTTTGCTGAACTGGTTTTTAGATGCCATGTCCCGTTTGAAACCCCCCTGATGCACCCTTACAGTAGAAACTCCAAAAAAGTGACCACATTTTGGAAACTAGGGGATAAGATGCCAGTTTTATTGCTACTATTTTGGGGTACATATGATTTTTAATTGCTCTATGTTACGTTTTTTGTGAGGCAAGGTGTAGAGGGAAGGAGTATTATGATTATATATATATATACAGTATATATATATATACAGTATATATATATATATATATGCCCTTTTAATATATACATATATATTGGGCCAGTATGGGCCCAGGTATGAGTCGATATATATATATATATATATATATATATATATATAGAGAGAGAGAGAGATGTGTGTATGCCCCTTATATTACACACATCTATATATAAATATATTTATATATATATATATATACATAACCAAAGAAAAGAACAGCACCTCCAGACAGAATCGCAGGTGCAAGCTACCAAGGCAACAATGTATAAAAACACGAAAAAAGTAGCAGCACAGTACTAAATGCACTAAGACTGGGTGTACAGGTAAATGTGTGAACAGGGTCAAATACATGACGCCCAAACTTACTATTAAGCGGGGTAGAAGCTCTTAGCGCATATAATTGATCAGAAAAAATGTCGGGCCCATCTGCCAGACTTCGAGTGTCCAGCTCCATTGTTACTCTGAATAAAAGGACCAGGGGGTGGGCGAGGAGTGCTAAGTTTCACAGAGGACGCTTCTACCCCGCTTAATAGTAAGTATGGGCGTCATGTATTTGACCCTGTTCACACATTCACCTGTTCACCCAGTCTTAGTGCATTTAGTACTGTGCTGCTATTTTTTTTGTGTGTATATATATATATATATATATATATATATATATATACTTTCCCCCAGGTATATATATGTGGGCTTATTACTGCCCATTCATTCCCCCAGGTTGTGGCCATGCATTGCCATAGGTATAGACAACTCACGCATATTTATGAATATTAATTATTGGATTCTGAGCGTCCATAGCCTTATAGTTCGGACAGGTAAAGCAGTTTTCTCAATCAGAACTAAACACAAGGCAATTTCTACAGCAGAGAACCTAAAATCTTTTTTATTTTTGTGTATGAACAATTTTCTGATTGCTTTGCATGCCCACTGAACACTGGAGAGAAGTTGTCACATACGTCACTGAAGAGAGGACCATCACCGTTGGAGCTGAACAGAGAAGTCTGGCTGGACGGGAGAAGGCGTCCCGGATATTAAAGGACCTCCTCCACGCAGCACACAAAGGACAAGGAAGGAAAGCACCAAGGAAGATGGCCTCTCATCAAAACGTGAGTATGGACTTCCCCACACTGCTACACCTAGTAAAACATAGTACATTTAACCCCATCCTCCCCACCACTTACAAGTCAGCAGAAATGCTGTAGTCCGATTTGTTAGCACAGGCTTGTAGTTAAGTTACGACAGGCTATGTGTTAACAAACGGATGGTGTTGAACAAGGCCACCAAACTGCTTAAGATGCTAGCCAAACTTGTTCATACATTTGTGGTTAGCATCTGCAAGCCAAAGGAAGTTGCGCTGGTGTCTCCATCAACGGAGACAATTCCTCCGAACATTCACTGCGGGCACAGCTGGCAGAGAATGTACAGTCTACCGTTGACCGAGATTCGCAGGTGGCTAGGATAGAGTCACAGTTGGTAGAGCTGCAGAGGCAGAAAGAGGAAATTGAGGCTAAGTTGACTCAGTCTTATGCTGAGGTCAAGGCCTTCAAGGAGCGGATTGCCTCTACTGATGTGACGGTAGCCAAATTGAAGGGGGAGGTTGCTGTAAGGTCCCAGCTAATGTATGGCATGCAACAGGTCATCACCAATTTTGCCAAGATGGTGCCGGCCCTTTCTTTTTCTCAAAGTCAGGGCCAGAATCTCCCAAAATTTTGCCCTGTGCAGGGCAAAAAGGGGGGAGATTAGTCTGTGACAGGCCAAATCTCCCAAAATCCGAGCCTGTCCAGACTAACAGAGATTTTTCCCTGACATTGGGAAAAATAAATATTGTAAAGAGTGCGTCCCTGAGGATGGAACAGTACAGGAAAAGGGAGCATGGCTGCAGTGTAGACGGACCTAAGCCATGCAGGGCAAACATCCGATGTTTTGCATGTGCTGGCTTAGGTCATATAGCGAAACACTGCAAAGCAGGTAAAAACAAGACACACAGGACAGGATACCAAGTCAGGTGTGGGAACAAAGAAAACATTGCAAGGAATTGCCCTTGTGCAAGTAATTGCAATGTGTCCAGTAAGGCCCCTTTCACACGGGCGAGTATTCCGCGCGGATGCGATGTGTGAGTTGAACGCATTGCACCCGCACTGAATCCCGACCCATTAATTTCTATGGGGCTGTTCACATGAGCGGTGATTTTCACGCATCACTTATGCGTTGCGTGAAAATCGCAGCATGCTCCTCTTTGTGCGTTTTTCACGTAACGCAGGCCCCATAGAATTGAATAGGGTTGTGTGAAAATCGCAAGCATCCGCAAGCAAATGCGGATGCGGTGCGATTTTCACGCACGGTTGCTAGGAGACGATCGTGATGGAGACCTGATCATTATTATTTTCCCTTATAACATGGTTATAAGGGAAAATAATAGCATCACATGATCCATCACATGATCTTTTACCATGGTGATGGATCATGTAATGGACCATGTGACGACAAGTATTAACCCTTGCAGTGCCACCATTTGTGTTACCCCTTGTACCCCGTAGGGACAGTGAGTAGCCAGGCGGGTGGGTTGATATTTGTATGTGTGTGAGTGTAATGTATAGATAGTGTGTGGGGTGGAATTGGGAATTGTGTAGTGTAGTTAGGATTGTGGTTAGGTTTGTATTGTGTTTATTGTAGTAATGTTACTTTACTGCGGTGTGTACGTCTATATCTATATATATTTATATCCATTGATCTATAAATATATATAGATATAGCGTATTATTAGACTTGTATACCGTGTTTTTCGCCCCCTATAAGACGCACCGGCCCATAAGACGCACCTAGGTTTTTGGGGAGGAAAATAAGAAAAAAAATTTTTTTAACCAAAAGGTGTGCTTTTGGTGGGTTTGGAACTAATGGTGGTCTGTGGATGGCAGCAGTGGCGTAGGGATCGCCATAGCAACCATAGCAGTGGCTATGGGGCCCTACGCCATTGGGGGCCCGTCCGGACCGCCTTCTGTTTTTTTTATTTTTATTAACACACACACACGGTGATACTACACACAGGCAGCCAGGCCCGAGCTGCGGACCGCCCACCCACTACACTAGACTAGTGTAGTGGGCGGGGCGCGGGCGGTCCGCGGCTCGAGCCTGGCTGGGGAGAAGGAGTCAGGACTAGAGCAGCAGGGCGCACGGCCGCACGAGCAGCAGATGAGGTAGGCGGTGGAGGGGGCCGGAACGGGGGCGTACCTGAGGGACGGAGGCGGAGCCAGGCACCAGCACCGCAGGCCCGGCCGCAGCGCAGGAAATTGGAAAGAATCCAGTAAGTAACTTCCGGAATCCATTGTGAGCTGCAGGGCAGGCTAGGGGAAGGCCGAGGGCGGTCACAATTAGTGGAGCAGGCGAGCAGCAAGATGAGGTAAGCAGTGGAGGGGGCCGGTCCGGGGGCGTACCTGAGTGGAGGGAGGAGGGACTGGAGTGGAGCCAGCCACCAGGTTGGAGAAGCAGCAGAGGGAGGCGGACTCAGGCGGTGGAGGGGGCTGGGCTGGGGGTGTACTACCTGGAGTGGAGGGACTAGGGAGGGAGTGGTCCTGCCAGCCGCACTGGCGCCAGTCAGATTTGCGCTCTCTGACTGCCCGAAACCAGTCTGAGCAGCTAAGCAGTGTCTGACTGAGATTGACTGAGTGAGACCAGTGATGGCGAACCAATGGCACGGGTGCCAGAGGCGGCACTCAGAGCCCTCTATGTGGGCACCCACACCCTGGAAAAAGTCTATGGCATAGCAATATGCTTTAGACTTTTCCTGCCATTCATCATCCCCAGGACACACTATGAACAGCACAGGCAGCGCATTAAATGTAGGCTATTAATCTATTATAGATAAATGATAAAGGACATGAAAGATATATTATATTGGTATTTAGGTTAAATTGCCGTGTCGGCACTTTGCGATAAATAAGTGGGTATTTGGTTGCAGTTTTGGGCACTTGGTCTCTAAAAGGTTCACCATCACTGGACTAGAGTGTCACAGTCTGTCTCGCACTGCTACTGCTGCCAGCCTGTGCCTGCCTGCACTGTACTGGTCCGGTCCTCTGCTCGGTGCTCCTGCCTGCTGCCTCCTCCTCCTCAACTGGTCTCCAGTCCTGCCACTCCAGTCTGTGCCTGCTGCTGTGACTCTAAATAAAAGTAAGTGAATTTAAGAAAGTGAGAAAGAAGTGAGAACTTATGATTTCTGAGATACTTGATCTAAATTCTGAAGTTAAAAAGAGCTGCCTGCAGAGTGGGGCCCCCAAGAGAAGCAGGTCTGCAGGCAGCTCTTTTTAACTTCTGAATTCAGATCATCAGACTCTCACTAATTACTAATTTACAGCACACACCCTGGCCTGTAGTGTCCACCATCAGACAGGGGAGGGAAGGAACCCCAGAACTAGAGTGTGCCCCCCAACTTGGGGGGCACACTGTCACTGACACTCTATTTCTGGGGTTTCTTTTTTTCCCTACCCTGTCTGATGGTGGACACTACAGGGGTGTGTGCTGTAATTAGTAAGTGAGAGTCTGATGATCTGAAGTTAAAAAGAGATGCCAGCAGTGATAAGGAGGGTGCCCCTTCCTTCTATTGTTGGGCACACTCTAGTTCTGGTGTTTCTTCCACCCCCCCCCCCCGCCTTCCCCTTATATGACAGACTAAGGGTACTTTTACACTTGCGGCAGGACGGATCCGGCAGGCTGTCCAGGCTGCACATCGTGCGGCCCCATAGAAATGAATGGGTCCGCAATTCCGTTCCGCAAAATGCAGAACAGAATTGCGCACGTGTGAATGGGGCCTTATTGGTAGGTGCCAGACCAGATGTGACAACTCCAGACCCCAGAATCTGCTCTGCACCCCTATAGTATATGAAGTGGCACTGCCTTGGGGTGCCCCATTACAGGACCAATGATCCAGCTTCCAGCCCGTTACTCTCCTGGGGCAGAGGGCTGGTCTGGTGATGGCAGGCAGTACTGTGGGACTTGTAAAAGTTACTCTGGAGTCCGGATTAATTGGGTCCTGGATCATGGTCCTGTAATGGGGCACTCCACCTACCATGTCGTCTTATGCAACTGCGGCATATGGCGGTTGATATGAGTGGTTCCGCAGATTGTGTGCGGACCAAAAATACAAATGTTTGAATGAGGGAGGCCTTACAAATAGAAAATCCACATGAATTTCTGTGTTTTCTGCACTAATTCCACCTGTTACTTTCTGTTTTTTGTTGCAGATTTTCGCGGATCTCAGCCACACATTGAAAAGGGTGAAAACAGCACAAAGAATTGGCTGCAGATTTCACAATCCAGGTAAATTACCGCTCAGAAATAAAAAGAAAATTGTACAATCGGTTTGGAAAATATTATTTACTTTGCAAGTACTCTATAAAGCTACTTTCACACTAGCGTTTGGTGCGGATCTGTCATGGACAGATCCGTTCAGATAATACAACAGTCTGCATTCGTTTAGAATGGATCTGGTTGTATTATATTTAACATTGCCAGCCAAGACGGATCCGTCATGAACACCACTGAAAGTCAATGGGGGGCTGTTTTCTATTGTGCCAGATTGTGTCAGAGAAAATGGATCCATCCCTATTGACTTACATTGTGTGTCAGGATGGATCCGTTTGGCTCCGTTTCATCATGCGGACACCAAACCGCTGCAGGCAGCCTCCAGAGCGGAATTGAGAGTGATCGGAATGCACTAAGGCAATAGGCAAAACTGATCTGTTTTGGAGAGCTTGTGAGAGCCCTGAACGGATCTTAAAAACATAAACCAAAATGCCAGTGTGAAATTAACCATATTAAGTTGATGCATACTTTAGGAACTTTTCAGAAATAAACCAGCGTTTAAGGCCCCATTCACACGTCCGCAATTCTGTTCCCCATTTTGCAGAACGGATTTGCGGACCCATTCATTTCCATGGGGCCGCACGATGTGCAGCCCTGACACGGAGTTGTGGACCCGCACTGACATTGCCGATGTCAGTGTTTTGCAGATCCACGCACCCGTGGATCTGCAAAACACTTACGGACGTGTGAATGGGGCTTAATATGGCTTTTCATACTGTGTGACAATTAAGGGTCTTTCTTTGCGCTGTTTTTCTAGAGATTGTAACATGTCTTCCTATACCCATCAAAGTGGTGCTCAAAAACGCAAAAAGAAGAGGGAAGAAAGCCAGAAAACACAAAAAATTCCCCAAATTACCAGCTTTTTTACTTCTCCCAATGCTGGTGAAAGCTCTAAAGATGCTGAGGGAGCTAGCTCAGAAAGCCTTTCTAGCGTAGGAAGTCAGATGGCAGTGCAGGATCCGATATCGCATGCATTTCAGGATTCCTCAGGTGAAACAAGTGCTGAATTGCCTACTGAGGTTGAACCAAGTCGGGCATATGATGCTGAACAAGCTGGAGGTCACACTGTTGATCTGCACAGCATTGCATCCGAAAAAAATGTCACAGACAGGGCACACTTTCCCATAACCATTTTAGATCTACAAGTGAAACGCTTGATTCTTTCTCATGGTCCTTGTAGGCCTTCAGGGCCTTTTCCTAGAGACAATGATGCAGATAAAAGATGCTTTTCAGAAGAATACTATGAGAAAATCACCAAAACAGGATTTAAGCTCCCAGTGACCTGGCTGTGCTACTCCTCTAAATTGAATTCGGTCTATTGTGAACCTTGTTGGCTTTTTGGGGATCTAAAAAAACTAGGATTTGAACCTGCTTGGGCCAAAGGCATCCAAAAATGGAAAGGCCTGTCAACTAAAATTCAGTCCCACGAAAACGCACAGGCTCTCTTAAATGCCTGTGTAGTTTATGACCAGTGGAGGAGGCAGGGCACTATAGATGAGGAACAAGAAAAACAAATCCAAAAAGAAAAAAACTTCTGGAGGGAAGTTTTAATAAGAATAGTCAATGTTACATTGACAATGGCAATGAGCAACATGGCTTTTCGAGGCCACAGGGAAAAAGTTGGCAAAATAAATAGCGGTAACTTCCTGGCCATAATTGAGCTCTTAGCAGAATATGATCCTGTACTTAACAAGCTGTTGCAGCAACCTCATGGGAAAGTTAAAGGGGTTGGCCACCTTATGCATAAAAATAAAAAAAATGGCCCCAGATAATAACTAAAGCCAAGAGATATTAGTATAATGATAGATATACTGTGTATGTATAATTTTTCTAATGTGTTCAGCATAGTATGCTCCCATAGATGAGAGGCTGTGTGGGCGGAGCAGCTGCAAAGTGAAAGTAAAAATCCCAGCATGCATCACAGCAAGTATCTTCAGAGGAGTGGTCACATGACATCCCTGGTCAACTGTGATACCATAGTAACAGCACCACCTCAGGTGTCATGTTATCAAGTCAGCATCTGTCTGTCTATTTATCTATCTTCTATCTATTTCATATATATCTATCTCATATCTATCTATCTATCTATCTCATAGCTATCAATTTAATTTTTGGGATACTGTCTTATGTAAGGGCTCTTTTTTATTTTTTGAACAATTGTCTTATGTAGGGTATAATTTTTTGCGGGATGAGATGGCAGTTTAATTGGAACTATTTTGGGGGGCATACGCCTTTTTGATAACTTGGTATTACACTTTTTGTGATGTAAGATGACAAAAAATGGCTTATTTTACACCGTTTTCATTTTTTTTTTTTACAGTGTTCACCTAAGGGGTTAGGTCATGTGATATTTTTATAGAGCAGGTTCTTACAGACGCGGCGATTCCTAATATGTCTTTCTTTGTTTGTTTTTTACTTTAACACAATAATAGCATTTTATAAAAATAAAAAAAGTTTTTGTGTCTCCATAGTCTGAGAGCTATATTTTATTTATTTTTTGGGCGATTGTTTCATGTAGGACTCATTTTTTACGGGATGTGGTGACTGTTAGATTGCTACCATTTTGGCGTACATACGACTTTTTTGATCGCTTTTATTACCTTTTTTGGAAGTGAGGTGGGCAAACTTTTTATTTCATCATAGTTTTTTTTATATTTTTTATGGCATTCTGGGAAAGTAACATGACCCTTTCATAGATCAGGTCATTACGGACGCGGTGATATCAAACGTGTAGTGTATTTTATTGTTTTATAATCGGTGATAAGAAGAATTTTTATTTTCACTTTTATTCACTTTTTTTTTTCTTTTTTTTTGACCCAGACCCACTTGGTTCTTGTAGATCCAGTGGGTCTGATGCCTATATAATACACTACGGTACATTATATAGTGTACTGTGACTTTACACACAGGCTGATCAAGCTGCTGCTGCCTTTAGTCAAGTGTCAAGTATCAGGCAGCTGCAAAGGCACGGCAGCACCCGATGGGAGAGGGAGGGAGCTCCCTCACTGTTAACCCATTTCATATCGCGGTCCCTATGGAGAGGAGGGGGAGGATTGGGGAATTTCCCCGTAAGTAAATAAAATAAGGAGGCACATTGAGGGCTGCAGGGGGGAGGATCGGAGAATCACGTGTAGAACTGGTGCAAGGATTTTTGCCACCCTAGGCAAAAGCTAATTTTGCCGCCCCCCTTGACTCCGCCTATTGACCACGCCATTTGACCCGCCCCTTTTTTGTCGGCCACCTATTTATACAGACTGTACCCTTCATTGTGGTAAGGCCGCGTTTTCTCCCTCCAGCTACATACCATGTCATCCACAGATCCCCATCAGTTTCATCCACAGATCCCCATCAGTTTCATCCACAGATCCCCCATAAGTGTCATCCACAGATCCCCCATAAGTGTCATCCACAGATCCCCCATAAGTGTCATCCACAGATCCCCCATAAGTGTCATCCACAGATCCCCCATAAGTGTCATCCACCACAGATCCCCCATAAGTGTCATCCACCACAGATCCCCCTAAGCAGGGGCGTACATAGAAATCATTGGGCCCCATAGCAAGAATTTAGATTGGGCCCCCATGCCCGTTCCTAGTCTCCCCCACTATACGCCCTTGCTCCTCTCACTACCCTCCCTAACTTCTCGACTTGCCCCATCTCATGCAGCAGTGTTTTGTTCTACAAAATGGCAGTACTCATGCCGGAACCCAACAGACCCATTATAGTGAATGGGATCTGGTAGGTTCAGGTGTTGCAAAGCTATTTCTTGTTACCTTGCCGCACAAAAAGTGTAATATAGAGCAACCAAAATAATTCAAACATGAAGTAGACATATGGGGAATGTAAAGTCATCACAATTTTTGGGGGCATTACTATGTATTACAGAAGTAGAGAAACTGAAACTTTGAAATTTGATAATTTTTCAATTTTTTTTGTAAATTTGGTATTTTTTTATGCAAAAAAAAGATTTTTTTTAACTTCATTTTACCAGTGTCATGAAGTACAATATGTGACGAAAAAATAATCTCAGAATGGCCTGGATAAGTCAAAGTGTTTTAAAGTTATCAGCACTTAAAGTGACACTGGTCAGATTTGCAAAAAATGGCCAAGTCCTTAAGGTGAAATAGGGCTAAAGAGTCCTTAATGGGTTAAAGACATATATTAGGAAATATCCTTTTTCCCTGCCTCCCACACAGTTGCAGAAAATACATGGAGAGTGTCCAACCCCTTTAAATATTTAAGCCCTACAATTCAAAATGAGCTTATTGATATTTTGTCCAATCATGTCCTCAATGATATCCTGTTAGAAGTCCAACAAGCTAATTTTTACTCATTGATCAGATACAACACAGGATATTTCACGAACTGATCAAATGAGCCTGGTTGTCCGATATATTACTGTGGACAGAGATTCAAATATGAGGGTAACAAAAATTAATATACATGAGTCTTTTCTCGGTTTTCATCCCATTACAGATCAAAGTGCAGCTGGGATAGAAAACCAAATATTGGCAAGCCTTGAAAAAAAGGGACTTCCTTTAGACAAATGTAGAGGTCAGGGTTACGATGGAGCAGCCACCATGAGTGGCCTATATTCTCGTGTGCAGGCAAGAATTTTAAAGAAACAGGAAAATGCACTTTATGTGCACTGTGCGGCCCATAACCTAAATCTGGTTCTTCAGGATGCTGTTTCAGACATCACTGAAATATCCAGTTTTATGACCACATTACAAAGCCTTTATTCATTTTTCAGAGACAGCGGGAAGCGATGGGGCATTCTATCATCATTTACCAGTGAATCCTCTGTCACACTGAAAAAACTGTGCCCCACGCGGTGGTCTTCTCGCTATGACTCACTGTTGGCCCTGCGTTTCCGCTACCCAGATATTTTGAGGGCTTTGTCAAAAATTGTTCTGCTGTCATCTAAAAAAAGTGAAAGAGAGGAGGCTATGGCATTTAAGAAAAAATTTGAGTCATTTCACTTCATCTTTTTAATTGTTCTGCTATCAAAAATATTAAGCATTGTAAACTCCTTGTCCAAAATTCCACAGTCTGAAAATATGGACTTGGCTAGAGCTTCTCAATTCATAAAAACTGCCATGGAAGGCCTTTCAGCATTCCGTAACATTTTTGAGAAGGCCAAAACAGATGCCATTACCCTTGCAGAACAGTGGAATATAGCTCCAAAATTCGAAAGTAGGCGAATTTGCACTATAAAAAAAACATTACGACGAACTGTGTGTTGATGAGAGACTGCAAGACCCCGAGGAACGGTTCAAAGGTATAGTTTTTTACCAGTGTCTGGACATCATAGTAAACCAGCTTGCCAACAGATTCCAAGGACTGAATAACGTTGTTGAACGTTTTAATATACTTCAGCCTGCAGTTTTATCATCTGTCTCAGATGATAATTTGTTTACAGCTGCATCAAAGCTGCAGGAAAAATATGATAGTGACCTACCCCCATCTTTCCCAGGGCAGCTACTCAGCTTTAGAGCAGCACTAAAAGATGAAATCCAGAAGGCACATACTGTAAAAGATCTTGGTTGAGAACAATGCACTTGCATCAAATATACCATAGCGCATAGCCTTTCTGTTGTTTCTATCACTTCCTGTGACAGTGGCCTCTGCGGAGCGGTCCTTCTCAAAATTAAAACTAATTAAGAGCTATTTGAGAAGTACTTTGTCCAGGGCCGGTGCTACCATAAGGCAGACCAAGCGGCCGCCTTAGGGCGCACCCTGGGGGAGGGCGGAAAAATCTACCTTTTTTAAATTTATTATTAAAATCACTTTCCACTCACAGAGCGGCACGGGCCCGGCAGCATGGCAACACAGTCACGGGGTCAGGTCAGGGGGGTGTGACTGGCGAGTGGCACAGCGGCAGCAGAGACTGGAGCTGACTGTGTCTGTGAGTCTGACTCACACACAGCCAGATTGCCGTAGCAGCAGGACAGGGGGGTAGGTGATCACTGATGAGCACACTAGCGCCAGAGCGCACGGCATAAATGTGTTTTAAAAAAAATGATTACACAAACAACAATCATAAATGGAGGGGGGGTGGTGACTGTGACATGATGGGAGGGGGGACAATGTCTGTAGTCTGTGACATGGGGATATGGCCAGGGCCGCCCGGGGGGGGGGGGGGGATGATGTGCCATGGGGGGGGGGGGGGGGGATGTGACACAATAGGGGATAATGATGTGATCATGATGTGACACAAAGGGGGTGATGTGACATGGTTTGGAGGGGGAGAAATGTGACATTGAGGGGGTGAAATGTGACAAGGAAGGGGAGAAATGTGACATTGAGGGCTGATGTGACATGGAGGGCTGATGTGACAGGCGATTTGACATGGAGGAGGAAATGTGACATTGAGGCCTTGAGGGGGAGAAATGTGACAGAGGGGGGAGAAATGTGACATGGGGGTGATGTGACAGAGCGGATTATGTACAAAGGAGGGGGAGAAATGTGACATGGGGGGCTGATGGCTGACATGGGGGCATGATGGCTTACATGGGGGCATGATGGCTGACATGGGGGGGCTGATGGCTGACAGGGGGGCATGATGGCTGACATGGGGGGATGATGGATGGGGCTGATGTCTGACATGGGGGTCTGATCTGAGGCATTGGGGGTCTGATCTGAGGTCTGATTAACATTGGGGGTCTGATTGCTGTTCTCACCTGAGGTGTAATGGAAAATATTTTTTTCTTATTATCCTCCTCTAAAACCTAGGTGCGTCTTAGAGGGCGAAAAATACGGTCCTCAAACCAGCGATTGTCTGAAGCAGAGAGAAGATACCAGGACCACACAGAGGAGAAGCCAGCTGCTGCAGACGGGACCAGGGCCAGGGGAGCTGCGAGGGGGGGGGGGGGGCCTTCTGCGTACATTCTGTATTTTTCTCACACCCATCAATTGCAAGGGCTGTTGCAGCGTACTCAAGTTAGGTTTAGAAATGTTCCTGGGTGTTGTAGTGCAATAGACACTAACCTGAGACGGCTGACTCTCTGCAAGGGCAGGTGATGATGAGAAATGTTCGTGACGCCAGTGCCAATTAAACGGTGGCACGCCGTTTGCTGATAGCAGGAATAACTGAGGAACCAAGTGATGTTAAAACAGAATTCAAACTTTAGTAGTCATCATTTAGGGACATTGACGGAAGCGCAGTTCCTTTGAAGACAGTTGATTTTCAATACAGTTGATGCAGGCAATATATATATATATAGCAAGGTGACTTTAGAGTGTTAAACACAGGACTTGCAGTACAGGCACCTTGCACTCTATTCCTGACTGATCCTGGAACATAGAAACTCTTCTCCAAGGTCCAATGCCCTAGCTCTGGCGTATATCCTTGGTTTTATCTCTATCAAGTACCTCCTCTGTTGTCTTGAGTACCTCTTGCTTTTCTTGACTTGCCTCTGTCTCTCTCTCAGTTTCCTCAGGCTCTAGAAACTTCAGAACTGACTTCCTGGCTAGGCCCTAGCCTATTTATACTGAACTGGGGGGCTCCCTCTGCTGGCTGGAATAAAGATTGCCTGCACCAGGCCTAACTGGCTTAAAGGGAAACACACATTACATTCTAGCAGTGTCGGGTAACCTACCCGTATGCTGCACACCCCCAGACTTTAACGTGAGTAAGGCCTCGTACTCACACACCTTCCTGAACCGGCATAACATGGTACATAACATATGCATTCTATTATAAATACAATAAATAATTATTTAACATTTGTAACTCAACGAACAAATGACACAAGGGAAAGGGGCGTCTTCTTGCTTCTTAGGCACGGCCGCTGACCTGGCACAGCGGACTTAGGGTGAACCAGGTTAGTCCATTGTCTTTGGTGACAGTATAATAACAGAACTACCCAGGAGTTTCTTGTGGGTGTATCACAGGCAAGGGCTCACGTGGGGGAGTCCATTCTTGCGCACAAATGTCCAGCAAGGCATTACCAGTAGCAACTGTTTGGGAGGAGACACCACCAGAATAGTCAAAGTCTCCTAAACGGACTGGCGGGCGTCCCCTGGTCATCCGGGTAGACCTTCTCAATATAGGGGTCTCTTCTTCCCTTAGCAACGAGGTAGAAGAGAGAGAAACAACAGGAGGGTCTCCATCAGTGAGATCTTGGTCAGGAACAACAATATCCACTACAGGGGGAACTGGATCCGGGGCATCTCGAACCAGCTCTTCTGGAGGTGAAGATACAGTAGGTGCTGGAGCGGGCACCAACAAGTTCAGCCACGGTGTCAGAAGCCAATGCATGGGATCAGCGTCATATCTTAGATTACTGACAGCCGGCATAGGATCCTCGGGCTGTATTGCTGACTCTGACACAGGATATTCAGATCCAGAACTCTCGGCACTGGGTTCTGGTGTCAGGCAGAGCTTTAACCGGTTTCGGTGTACAATTTGGGATCCCTTGCCTTCCCGGGTGATCTCATAAGTGTGAGTTCCAACATTTGGGATTGCAGTGACAACATAGGGACTTCGCTCCCATTTACTGTCCAGTTTACTGGTACGGCGGTTATTCTTTAACCATACCACGGCCCCTATTGTCAAGGGTTCTGCATGGGCTGCTTGATCATAGTCTCTCTGCTGTCGGTCCCTAGCATAGTCCATTCATTCCTGAACAATGGCTTTGGCTGTATTCAATCGCCTTTGATGTTCAGCAACCCAGTCGGTGTTAGGTAATGGGTTAATGCAATCAGGTACGTGTATGTCCAATGAATGATCAGCAGGCAATGTCCCTTGGCGCCCAAACATCAAATAAAAGGGGGTATACCCGGTGGAACAATGTATGGTATGATTGTATGTGAACATGAGCTGTGGCAACAGATTAGGCCAATCTCCTCTGGTTTCAGGAGGTACGGCCCTCAGCATCTCTATCAAGGTCTGATTCATTTTTTCACATAATCCATTACCTTGAGGATGGTAGGCCGTTGTCCGGATCTTCTTACAGTTGTGTAAGCGGCACAGTTCATGGAACAGATGGGACTCAAAAGCAGGTCCTTGATCGGTGAGGATCTTTTCTGGACATCCGTAGGGCAGGAGGAAATGCTTCCAGAACAGTTCGGCTGTAGTCTTGGCTGTCTGGTCTCACAGGCACCGCTACAACAAACTTAGTGAAATGGTCAATAATAGTCATGGCATAAGCATACCCTGAGCGACTAGGCTCCAGTTTCACATGGTCGATGGCGACAAGTTCAAGAGGACGGGTACTTACAATGGGTCTCAGTGGTGCCCTCTGATCATGGTGCTCACTTCGTTTTAAGGCACAGGCTACACACTCCCGACACCACTTCTCCATGTCTTTTCTCATGCATACCCAGTAAAACCGCTGGCGGATAGTAGCCTCAGTCTTTTGGACCCAAAAGTGACCGGATTGATTGTGGTACATCTCCAACACCATACCTGCATCTCGTCGGGGTATGAGAATCTGGTGTACTCTTTCGTTGGACACTGGGTCTAGGCTTCTCCGTAGCAATAGGCCCTTTTGTATGAAGAGTTGATGGCGCTGTCTCCACAGTTTGAGGAGCTCAGGATCTGCACTCTTACGCCGAATCCTCTCAGGGGCTCTGCCACTAGTAATGAAGTCCAACAACTCACCCAGCACTCTTTCAGACTGTAGTTTCACCCACCTTTCTTCTTTAGGTTCAGGCCTACTGGAGGGTGAAGGAACTGCAGCTCTGTCATTGGTAGCTCGAGCCTGATCCTGTTGAGCAAATTTGTTATAGAAGGCCGGCATCTCTACATCTTCCCAAGCATCTCGCACATCATCAGGAGCGGTCTCTGTGGGAAGCCTGGATAAAGCATCAGCATTATCATTAGTACGTCCAGCACGATATTTTACAGAGAAATCATAGTTGGCGAGGCGAGAGGCCCATCTCTGCTCCAAGGCCCCTAATTTAGCTGTATTTAGATTTGCCAGAGGGTTATTGTCAGTGAATGCAATGAACGGGGTGGCGGCTAGATAATCCTTGAATTTTTCTGTCACTGCCCACACTAATGCCAGGAACTCTAGTTTGAAGGAACTATAATTCTGGTCATTTTTCTCAGCTCCTTTCAGGGAGCGGCTTGCATATGCTATCACTCTTTCTTTTCCCTCTTGGATCTGGGCTAACACAGCTCCCAGGCCTCGCTTGCTAGCATCAGTATACAGATGGAAGGGCTTGCTGTAGTCTGGATAACCTAACACAGGAGGCTCGGTCAGTTTCTTTTTTAGCAATTGGAACGCTATCTCTTTCCTCATTCCACTCAATGGGCACCGGAGTTCTAGGGCTTTTCTTGGGTTGCACCCTCAAGAGCTCCTGGATAGGATCAGCTATTTGAGCAAAATGGGGGATAAAACGTCTATAGTAGCCGGCAAAACCAAGGAAACCCCTCACTTCCTTGACGGTAGTAGGAACCGGCCAATTACGGACAGCCGCTAGCTTATCAGGGTCAGGTTGCACGCCCTCTCCGCTGACCACATGCCCCAGGTATCTTACTGCAGGTTTGAACAGGTGACACTTGGATGGCTTTACCTTCAAGCCATATTTGATAAGGATTTCAAATACTTCTGCCAAATGTTTCAGATGGTCTTCATATGTTTTTGAGTACACAATGACGTCATCTAGATACAGCAGCACTGTTTCGAAGTTTTTGTGACCCAAACACCGCTCCATTAGTCTCTGGAAAGTTCCTGGGGCATTACATAGCCCGAACGGCATACAATTGAATTCATACAGGCCCATGGGAGTGGTGAAAGCAGTCTTTTCCCTATCTGCAGGGGCCATGGGTACTTGCCAGTAGCCACTGGTCAAGTCCAAGGTGGAGAAATAGGCAGAGGAGCCCAGAGCAGTTAGTGACTCCTCAATGCGGGGCAGTGGGTATGCATCCTTGTGGGTTATTTGGTTAATTTTTCTATAATCCACACAGAAACAGATACCACCATCCTTTTTCTTTACAAGGACCAGGGGTGCAGCCCACGGACTACGGCTGTCCCGGATTACATTAGAGTCTTTCATCTCTTGGATCATTTCTTTTACAGTCTGATATGAAGTAGGTGGTAAAGGTCTGTATCTCTCCTTGATAGGAGGATGAGAGACAGTAGGTATGGTGTGTTGTATGGCACTCACCTCTCCATAATCAGTAGCATGCTTACTGAAGGCCTGGTGGTAGTCTCGTCCCCCACATGGAGCTCTTCCCACCAGTTCACGCCCACGTCCGCTGACTGCAGCTGGCGGCTTTTCTGTCACTGGAAGACGAATGACGTCTTGGAAGGACACCTGGGACAGCTGGGCAACACGACAATGCTTAGTAAGCGCAACAGGATGATCAGACGGACAGGTACTTTACCTTGGGAGACGGTCACCAGGCACTTGGCAGCTCTCACATAAGGGTAATCCTCCATCTGGATTGGTTCTACCAGGGCTGGATAATCTCGGCCTTGGACTCCCAGGACAGCACGACACCATAAAAGAGTTTGAGAATTAGGAGGCAAAGTCACAGGCTTAATATCACTAATCCTGGCAGTACAAATTTCTCCTTTCCCATTAGCAAACCTCTGCTGGGCACTTAACACCGTAATAGTCTTTTGAATCACCCTCTTGGATGCAGAGGAAGCAGTGGGCAAAGTCTGGTGTAATACGGCAAGTATTTCTGAATAACAGTTTTTGAAGACATTGGTGCCTAGAATGACAGGATGTCCTCCTCTGTCGCCGGCCTGTACTACTATCACCCCCTGTTGTGGTAAAGTTACTTCTCCCACCTGCAGGGTGGGTTCCCAGTATCCATGAATCTTTACTGGTTTGCCATTGCTGGCGATAATTTCCACCCAGGATTCAGGCGGCTGGGTCAATTGGTTGGTGTCCCAGAATCTTTCAAAGGCGGGCAGCTGAATAGTAGTGACCTGAGACCCAGTATCTAATAGGGCTTCAAAGGGGACCCCGTTGATCTCTATATTGATTTTAGGATGGGATCCTACATAACGTGGCATCCAATTTGGATCCTCTGGACCTAGTGTTCTACCTCCCGAGGGGTGGTCCTCAGCCTCAGGGGTTGCCCGTTTAACTGCCAGCACGTGGATTCTGTGTGTCCCAGCTTTTTGCAGTATGTACACACGGGCCTCTTGCGACCTCTATTACGCCTCCCAGGATCCCTGGGGTGAGTCTCTTGGTATGGAGGTGGGAACGGCCTAGGAGGTGACAGGAACTCTTCTTCTGACATTATGGGTTTTTCCCATTCCTCTATTTTTCTGCACACTCTCTCTAGACTTTTAGTGAGGTGATTTACTTGCTCTGTCAGCATGGCGATAGTATCGGTAGCTGAAGCTTGAACAGCTTGACCGGCCTGAGCTTGGTTAGAGATAAGCGGTTTCACCCTGCAGGCTGATGACTCAGGTGGGGTGCTCATCTCCGTAGATACTGCTGACCCCAGAATTTTTATAGCCAGTTCTTTAAAGTCCAGAAAGGCACTGTTAGGGTGCTGGGCGGACAGCATCTTTAATTGGGTCCTTATTTGCTCACTAGACACCCCGTTGATAAATTGTTCCCTCAGGGTCTGGTCCTGGTTATCAGCCTCTTTGGGATCTATCTGAATTACAGCCCCTAAAGCCTCCTGAAGTGATAGGGCATAGTCACGGAGGGACTCACCGGGCTTCTGTTTCTTGCCAAAGAAGTGCATCTTTATCTCTGAGGCAGTCCTAGTTTCAAAAGTGGCCCTGAGGCGGGTGAATATCTGTTCTAGAGTACTCCGCTCAGTAGCAGGCCAGGATAATACCTCCCTGCGGGCAGCTCCCTCCAGTTGCGCTAGCAGGATTTCCATTTGCTGATCGGCATTTATGGGGTACAGTTTGAATAATGCCAGCAACTTTTCTTTAAAGTCTCTTAGGGTATGGGTCTCTCCTTTATAGCGGGGAAACCATGGGGCCCCGAAATAGTAAGGCATGGTAAAGGGCATCATGCTGGGGCCTATAGGATGATTAGGAGCCGCAAGCTCTCCCGGGGCCGGCTGCTCGGGAACTCCCGGTTCTGACATGTTAGCTTATTGCGATGTGGCCGCTGGTGACTAAAGGGGCCGGAACAATCCCCTTCCCTCCGGTTACAAGTTCTTACCGGTATCGCCGGGCTTGCGCAGGCCAAGTCTCGAGAGATTCCGGACGTCCTGAGTACGCGATGACGTAGAAGAAAAAGGGCCGCGGCGGTGCGATGATGACGAGGGGCGGGATTTTCTGTGTCTTTGAAGGGATCCGCCCACGAAGGTCCTCAGCAGCGCGGGAAACTTTACTCCAGGCGGCCGGTGGCCATCTTTTAGCAAGAAACGCTGTCTATTCACTGACAGCAAGCAGGATGGTAAAAAGTCCATAAAACCACACTCCGATGTGGCGATTTCCTTCCTCTTGATAGCGCAACACTGCACAGCGCTTTTTTGAGGTTTTAGGGACACTTTTGGTATGTTTCAGTCCACAAAGTCCACTTTAATAAAACAGGCAATTTGTCACTTGGTCACAGGGCAACTGTATAAGGCACAAAGTTCACGCTTCTTGCACTAGAAAGCGTGCGTATCCTGTTCGTGACGCCAAAAGAGAGGTGCAGCGTACTCAAGTTAGGTTTAGAAATGTTCCTGGGTGTTGTAGTGCAATAGACACTAACCTGAGACGGCTGACTCTCTGCAAGGGCAGGTGATGATGAGAAATGTTCGTGACGCCAGTGCCAATTAAACGGTGGCACGCCGTTTGCTGATAGCAGGAATAACTGAGGAACCACGTGATGTTAAAACAGAATTCAAACTTTAGTAGTCATCATTTAGGGACATTGACGGAAGTGCAGTTCCTTTGAAGACAGTTGATTTTCAATACAGTTGATGCAGGCAATATATATATATATAGCAAGGTGACTTTAGAGTGTTAAACACAGGACTTGCAGTACAAGCAGCTTGCACTCTATTCCTGACTGATCCTGGAACATAGAAACTCTTCTCCAAGGTCCAATGCCCTAGTTCTGGCGTATATCCTTGGTTTTATCTCTATCAAGTACCTCCTCTGTTGTCTTGAGTACCTCTTGCTTTTCTTGACTTGCCTCTGTCTCTCAGTTTCCTCAGGCTCTAGAAACTTTAGAACTGACTTCCTGGCTAGGCCCTAGCCTATTTATACTGAACTGGGGGGCTCCCTCTGCTGGCTGGAATAAAGATTGCCTGCACCAGGCCTAACTGGCTTAAAGGGAAACACACATTACATTCTAGCAGTGTCGGGTAACCTACCCGTATGCTGCACAGTTATCTTCTGAAAGTATGAACAAGAATAGGACTTGCTCTGTAATTTGCAGAACAGTTGCAAAAATCAGCCCCATAGAAATTAATGGGTCAGAAAATGGCGGTTGTGTGCACGCGCTATTTGCCTTCTTATGGTTCTTTACATTGATTTTGGTTTGTTTGTTTTTTAATTGTGCCTTTTATCTTGCTTATTTTTAAGCCATATTTACATAAAACTTTCACATGGCCGAACTATTGGAGCATTTTAGCGTCTGTATTACGGCTGCAACAAACGGATAACAATGGGTCAACTAAACCATAGAGTTCAACGTAGCTTCGCTTGTGTTGGCAAAAATCCTTGCACCGGCCCTGACTATGTCAGACCAAAGGCTTTCTGGGCTTGCAATCCTCAGCATTGAAAATGTAAGAGCTAAAGCCTAGCATCTAGACAGCATTGTGGACACTTTTGCAGAAGTAAAAGCACGTAAACGTGTTTTTCTAATGTAGTCTTCTGAGTGAGTATACTGGTTCAAATGGTTTCAAAACTTCCGTTTTTTCTTTCTTCCGTTGAAGAAAGTCAGTTCATGCTATTTACACCACCTGTTGTGGTAAAAAAGAAGCAGAATTCCAGCCAAATGTTTCACCCTAGCCAAATTTTATAATAATTCAAATATTTTCAATTTAAAAACAACTCTGTCAGTTGTCTCCTCTTCAGATCTCCCCCTGCACAGCAGATTAACAAAAAAAAGGAAGCCTAGTAGAAGGCTTAGAAGTTTGCAGAAATTTGATAAGAAAAATTGCATTTAGCTATAAGATGGAAACAGTAAGGCCCCTTTCACACGGGCGAGTATTTCGCGCGGATGCGATGCGTGAGGTGAACGCATTGCACCCGCACTGAATAACGACCCATTCATTTCTATGGGGCTGTTCACATGAGCGGTGATTTTCACGCATCACTTATGCGTTGCGTGAGAATCGCAGCATGCTCTATATTCTGCGTTTTTCACGCAACGCAGGCCCCATAGAAGTGAATGGGGTTGCGTGAAAATCGCAAGCATCCGCAAGCAAGTGCGGATGCGGTGCGATTTTCACGCACGGTTGCTAGGAGACGATCGGGATGGAGACCCGATCATTATTATTTTCCCTTATAACATGGCTATAAAGGGAAAATAATAGCATTCTCAATACAGAATATCAGACCTGTGATGAGCATTAATTACAGGAACAGGACCTGTGATGACGTCACTCCAGTCATCACATGAATCATCACATGATCTTTTACCATGGTGATGGATCATCTTTTACCATGGTGATGGATCATGTGATGGATCATGTGATGACCGGAGTGACTTCACCACAGGTCCTTTTCCTGTAACTAATACTCACCACAGGTCCTGTTCAACAAAGGAGACAGACGAGAAGCCGGGCTTCGCGATCAAGTGGACTAAGGCGAGTTAAATTTTTTTAATTTTTTTTTTATCCCCTCCAGCGCTATTTTACTATGTATTCTGTATTCAGAATGCTATTATTTTCCCTTATAACCATGTTATAAGGGAAAATAATACAATCTACAGAACACTGATCCCAAGCCCGAACTTCTGTGAAGAAGTTCGGGTTTGGGTACCAAACATGCGCGATTTTTCTCACGCGAGTGCAAAACGCATTACAATGTTTTGCACTCGCGCAGAAAAATCGTGGGTGTTCCCGTAACGCACCCTCACATTTTCCCGCAACGCCCGTGTGAAAGGGGCCTAAAAGTATTTCAAAGGGAGGGAAGTGAATGGAATTGCTCTGGAATATGCAGTTGGAGTGCTCATAAAGCTGCTCAGGTGACAGAGCAACCATAGGTAATGGGGTCACTTATCTGCCTTTGAAATGTAGCAGGGGAGTGTGAATCACAAGACAAAGCAGATATTTCACAGTTAGAAGTCTGTTTGGCTGTAGTTCTGCTTCAACCGTTTCAGTTCAGCATCAAAGGGAACCGGAAGTGAGGGACATGGAAGCTGCCCTTAAACCAGCAGACTACCTCGAATACTTTGACATAGACTCTGAACAAGCATGCAGATCAGGTGCTCTGACTGAAGTCTGACTGGATTATCTGCATGCTTGTTTCAGCCAGGTGTGTGATGCAGACACTACTGGTGCCAGAGAGATCAGGAGGACGGCCAGGCAACTAGTTTTGTTTAATAAGACACTTTAGGTACCCTTTCAGTTCAACGTTGACCGTTAAAGATAATTCTTCTTGTCTCACTGTTTACAGCTGCGTTGCACTCATTTTCACAATTTGTAAAGCTTTTTACAACTACATATTATAATTGAATAATCCACCAGCTCTTACAGGCTTACAAATTCTCTGTCTTAATCACTTGCAGTGTCCAGCTCTTGGCTGGGGGATAAGAGACCCCAAAGAGTTTAGACATGCACTAAATGGAAATTCTCTTTATATGGCAGCTGTACACAGAGATGGCAAAATAAGTGAACATGTGTACAAGGAATGTAGTAATATTGTTTGTTTTTTTTGTTCTTTTTTTTGTAAATTTAGGTTACATATTCAACATGTTCGTTTGTTTGGTGTTCAACTTTTTAAGTGTTTTGTTGTTTATCGCGTTTAAAAAACAATTTCACGGAGGAAGAGCTAATAAGACGTACAGTTTGAAGTATAAAAGAACGGATGGGTAGTATTGTGTGTTTAGATTCAATCTTAAAGCTTTCCCCTTTCCCTTCTCCTTTACAGGTAACATTTAATGATGACACATCAAGAAGATGGAAAAAAAAAGACTACGAAGAGGACACTTCACAACTAGTGAACATACAGGTCTTACAAGTAAGTCTAATATCCCCCAGCCCCCCACCACACACACACTTTACGTTAAAATACAATTACTAATTAAAAAAAAAATTCAATTCTTCATGTTTCAGATTGGCAACTTTATCAGTTACTGAATGGTTTTACATTTTGAATTAAAAGGTTCATATACTTATTTGTTTTTCCTCTGACTTCTCTATGCTCATGGCGGTGGGAGATCTAGGATGGGTGTTTGGGTGGGAGCTCTGGAAGGGATGGTGGGAGGCCCGATAGATATGTGGGGGCTGGGGGGAGGCCCATACATTTTTTTTGCTATGGGGCCCATGCATTTCTAGCTACGCCCCTGGATGGCACTATTACTGGGGATCTGTGGATGGCACTGTTATGGGGGGGATCTGTGAAGGACACTGTTATGGGGGGATCTGGGGATGGCACTGTTATGGGGGATCTGTGGATGACGCACTGTTATGGGGGGATCTGTGGATGACGCACTGTTATGGGGGGATCTGTGGATGACGCACTGTTATGGGGGGATCTGTGGATGACGAACTGTTATGGGGGGATCTGTGGATGATGCACTGTTATGGGGGGGATCTGTGACGGACACTGTTACAGGGGGGATCTGTGGCGGACACTGTTACAGGGGGGATCTGTGGATGGCACTGTTACAGGGGGGATCTGTGGATGGCACTGTTACAGGGGGGATCTGTGGATGGCACTGTTACAGGGGGGATCTGTGGATGGCACTGTTACAGGGGGGATCTGTGGATGGCACTGTTACAGGGGGAGATCTGTGGATGGCACTGTTACAGGGGGAGATCTGTGGATGGCACTGTTACAGGGGGGGATCTGTGGATGGCACTGTTACAGGGGGGGATCTGTGGATGGCACTGTTACAGGGGGGATCTGTGGATGGCACTGTTACAGGGGGGGGATCTGTGGATGGCACTGTTACAGGGGGGGGATCTGTGGATGGCACTGTTACAGGGGGGGGATCTGTGGATGGCACTGTTACAGGGGGGGGGGATCTGTGGATGGCACTGTTACAGGGGGGGGATCTGTGGATGGCACTGTTACAGGGGGGGGGGGGATCTGTGGATGGCACTGTTACAGGGGGGATCTGTGGGTGGCACTGTTATGGGGGATCTGTGGGTGGCACTGTTATGGGGGATCTGTGGGTGGCACTGTTATGGGGGATCTGTGGGTGGCACTGTTATATATGTGCCATCCACAGACTCCCCACCCCATAACAGTGCCATCCACAGACCCCCAACCCATAACAGTGCCATCCACAGACCCCCCACCCCTTAACAGTGCCATCCACAGATGTTCCCCATAAAACTGTCATCCACAGATCCCCCCCCCGCCGCTCCAGTATACAAATATAAAATGTCTCATTCAATTAAAAGTGATTACACATGCCCCCTTACTCCTAATATCACCGTACATCCTAACAGCTTCTGTACAACCCAGGCAGGCAGGCCGGCGCGTCACTCACTGACGTCATGTGCCTGCGCCGCCTGCTTCATTCATAAAGTAGGCGGCGCAGGCATGTGACATCAGGGAGTTACGCTGCCGCCCGCCCGGCCTGCATTCTACAGAAGCTGTTAGGATGTACGGAATATTAGGAGTGGGGGGGCATGTGTAATCACTTTTAATTGAATGAGACATTTTATATTTGTATAGTGCAGCACTGGAGCGGCGGGGCCGACCCCAGCTCCTCCTCCCAGTCCCTCCCCGCTCTCTTATACATCACAGCCAGCGATATAAAAATGTCAGCATTCGCCCCATTTTGGGGGGAAAAAAAGTGCGTCTTATGGGGCGAAAAATACGGTAATTGTATTGTGTAATAAATATTCTTTATTGTTCATAATACAGCGTAGTGTTTTTAGTAGTCGCCGCCGTAGTAGTAGCAGTAAGTCGCACGTAGTTTAGTTCAGTGGAGTGTATAGGCAACAGAGGTAGTTAGTTAGGCAATTAGCTAGCTAACATAGTTAGTATTTCTTATTTATAGTATAAATAGGCAGAGTCATCACTAGATGACTCACGCCTATTTATGAATATAAATTATTGAGATTATCCAAAATATCAATAATTAATATTTCCCTTAACACAAGGTAACAAAAAAATGGCTGTTTTGGCACTGTTTCTTTTTTACAACATTCATCTGACAGGGTAGATCATGTGCTATATTTTCTTTGTGTGTTTCAGTTTTACATAATAAAGCGTTTTTGAAAACAAATTATGTTTTTGTGTCTCCATTTTCTGAACACCATATTTTATTTTATTTTTTCTGCCGATCGTCTTGTGCAGGGGCTCGTTTTTTGCAGGAAGAGTTGAGGTTTTTATTGGTACCATTTTTGGGTACATATGAATTTTTGATCATTCATTATTACACTTTATGGGGCAAGGTGACCAAAAAATGGGTTGTTTTAGCACAGTTTTTATTTATTTATTTTTACAGCATTCACCTGAGGGGTTCGGTCATGTGACATTTTTATATTTATTTTTCTTATTTATTTAAGTTTTACACAATAATAGCATTTTTGAAACAAAAAAAAAAATATGTTTTAGTGTCTCCATGGTCTGAAAGCCATAGCTTTTTTATTTTTTGACCGATTGTCTTAGTAAGGGTCTCATTTTTTGTAGGATGTGGTGACTGTTTGGTACTATTTTTGGGGGCATATGCCTTTTTGATCGCTTGGTGTTGCACTTTATGTGATGTTAGGCGACAAAAAATTGCTTTTTTGGCACTGTTTTTATTTTTTTATTTTTTACTGTGTTCACCTGAGGGGTTAGGTCATGTGATATTTTTATAGAACTGGTTGTTACGGATGCGGAGATACCTAATATGTATACTTTTTTTATTTATTTCACTTTAACACAATAATAGCATTTTTGAAACAAGAAATGACATTTTAATGTCTCCATGGAATTTCACTTTTTGTGATGTAAGGTGTAAAAATAGCTTTTTTTTTACACTTTTTTTTTTGGGATGTTTATCGGACGGGGTGAAGCATGTGATATATTTATAGAGCCGGTCGTTACGGATGCGGAAATACCAAATATGTCTATTTTATTTATTTATTTCTATTTAAAAAAAAAAAATGTAATTACTTAATTGGGGATTTATTTATTGTTTACATGTGAAACCTTTTTTTTTCTTTTTTTTTTACACTTTGCGTCCCCCATAAGGTCATACAAGACCTCTGGGGGACATTTAACTTCACTTTTATTTATTTTTTTCTTCACTATTGATTTCTCCTGTAACTGGGGCTGACATAGTAGCCCCAGTTACAGAGAAAATACACCCCCCAGAGAGGCTGTACAGCAGAATACAGCGCTATACAGCCTCAGTACAGGGCTGATGGAGATCTATGGAAGACCCGACAGCTCCTGCACTCTCCCGGCCCCGGCAGTCACATGACCACCGGGCCGGGACAGGAAGCGCATAGAGCTTCTTGATCTATATAGACAGCACTCGTTGAGCGCTGTGTATACAGCGATCTAGAAGGCAGGGACACCTGGGAACTGTCCCTGCCTTCTCTAAGGGTTGCCCTGCTGTCACTGACAGCGGGCCCCCCGCTCTGCAGCTGCATGATTAGCGTGCAGCTGCCATCTCTGAATTGACGTTCCAGAACGTCCATTCAGAGATAAACATCCACCCACAGGACGGATGTAATATTTAATAATAAAGATTTTTCTAATTGTATAAGAAGGTGTGGGTTAGCTTGTTGCTGGCCTTTACAGATAATTATACGGTTTTTGGTGTCATTTAACCTCGTGCAAAGCCCTAAATGCATTATTTAGTTGCTAGGATACATTATCGTTACCATATTTTCAATGATTGTCACACTTGTCATGCAGCCATTCTTAATGTATTCAGTTGACAATGCAAATAACCTTTTGTCTTGCTGGACTAGGTTGTTACTGAAGTATTACAACATGTCATAAAAGTGTGTGAGAAAAAAAGGAAACTTAAGGTTGGTTTCAACACATATGGGGTCATTTATGAAACTGGTGAAAAGTACCCATAGCAACCAATCAGATTCCATCTTACATTTTCCAAAGGAGCTGCCAAAAAAAAAAAATGCCAGCTCAGATTCCGGCACTCCGCAGCAGCAGGATACTGAAACACATCGTGCTTGCTGTGTAGGAGGAGCAGAGACTGATTCCCAGTCTGCACTGCTCCTCCTAAACAGACCAGCAACGCGATGTGTGAGGGTATCGCGCTGCTGTTGTGGAGCGCTGGCAGCTGAATGGTGATGCGTGGAGAGGTCGGCGCCCTGCTTCACCATTACAATCAGCTGTCTATCCATCCGATGGCCACAGAAACAGCCGTTCCAGGACCGCAGGACAGCCACTGAAATCCAGGACTGTCCCAACAGATCCGGGACGGTTGGGAGGTATGTACATATATGCATACAGTATTTGTTCATGTAAAAGGTCCTTATGCGAGCACTTGCTTTATTGGCGATCAGCACTTGTTATTGGAATTGCCTATGCAAAAGGCCCCTAACATGAACTAATATATTTGAATACACTGGTTATTTCAAATATCTGTAATGTATGTTTACCTTTTTTCCGGTTTAGTTATTATTAAAATTGTTGAGGAGTGTTATAAATTTAGGAAGCCTTATTCACATGTCTGTTGTCCCGCCATTTCAGCATTGCCAATATGGGGCTCCCTCACATGATTGCCCCCAATCACTGGCCTCAGCATACACATGGGGTAGTCAATATGTCATTGCTCCAGCACTGCTCTTTCTGCAGTAAACTTGTGCCTGACTTCCTCATGTGACTGCTCAAATTTTTATTTATTTTTTGCTAATATGTAGGGACAGTGACAGGGAACAATTTTCTAGTATACTTTATTTAGGGAAAATGTTTATTATGTTTATTTATGTCCATTAGCAGTGCTCTCGCAAATGAACGTTGCTAAGGTACAGTGTCTCACAAAACTGGGTACACCCCTCACATTTTTGTAAATATTTTATTATCTTTTCATGGGACAACACAGAATATATGACACTTTGATACAATGTAAAGTAGTCAGTGTACAGTTTTTATAACAATGTTAATTTGGTTTGCCCTCAAAATAACTCAACACACAGGCAAATTGTGTTCAAAGTGTCAATATTTTGTGTACCCACCATTATTTTCTAGCACTGCCTTAACTCTCTTGGGCATGGAGATCACTAGAGCTTCACAGCTTGCCACTGGAATGCTCTTCTTGCCACTGGATCTCCTCCATAGTATGGGGAGGAGCGATCGCTATTGCCATCGCTCATCCCCATACAGAATCATTTGCTGGCAACGATTAAGAGGACCACATGAATATTGCGATTATCCGATGAACAAGCATTTCGCTCATTCATCAGGTAATCAGCGGCACCTTTACATCGCCAGATAATTCCTAACGAGCGTACCTATGGATTCTCCGCAAGTGTAAAGGGCTCTTATGTTCGTTCACCTAGTCAGAAGTAGGAGTCTGGAGTTACTGGGATGGATCAGTCCCGTGCACAGCATAGAGTGGGGGGGGGGGGGGGCTTCGCTACAAACGTCCTGGCAGGGAGGCTTCTAATGCCAGCATTTGGAGTATTAGGTTCCATTCACACGTCCCTGGTGTGTTGCGGATCCGCAACACCCCCGCCCGGCACCCCTATAGAAATGCCTATTCTTGTCCGCAGCTGCGGACAAGAATAGGACATGTTCTATCTTTTGCGGAGCTGCGCTCCTTTAAATGAGGATGCGGACAGCACACTGTGTGCTGTCCGCATCCATTCCGTCCCCATAGATAATGAATGGGTCCGCACCCGTTTTGCAAAATTGCGGAACAGATGCGGACCTATTTGCGGACGTGTGAATGGACCCTTTAAACGTACCGGAAGATGGCAGCACAAGAACGGGGAGAAAAATTGCATCTAATAGTCTGACAAATATGGTAATTATTTATTATTATTTCACTATTATTATAAATGATGCCTTTATCCCTAAAGCTGTTAATCCAGAAGAAGGCTAAAACCCCTGGACACAATCCACCAATTCGTTTCACAGAGGAAACATTCCTTCTTGAACATGACAAAAGGTCCTAGAAACCTGGATCAAACCCCTGATTACTATTGAAACGTACTAGGTATTGTTATCGTATAACATAAATGCAGTTGTTTTATTATTTTAATTAGTAGATGCAGTATTTAGCATTATGGTAGTATTACAGTATTTTAATTTAGCTTTTATTATACTGTTATGGTTACTATACTATTATTAATTATTTGACTAATATTACACTATATGCTATTCTCTATTACACTATTACTAATAAGAAAGTCCCTATTCCGAAAACCTAGACATCCTAGGAGAAGGCGAAAACCCCTGGACATACTATCAGGCTAACAGAGGCCACACGGGGAAAACTCCTTCTTGACCTCATGAATCAGTTCTAGAACTCTGGATGAAGCCCCGTGACTCCTATTGAAAATGTTCTAATTATTATTATTACATTCTGCTATTACTAATAATTTTTTTTTAATTATTAGATATTTAGCATTCTGATTCTATAATATTATTTTTTCTATAGTATATTATAATATTATTATAATTTTTATACTATTGGCAATAATTATATGACTAATATCACACTATGTGCTGTACTTTATTACTGATACACTATTACTAATTGCAAAGTTGCTGATACCTATTGACAATTTACAACCCCCTGATACCTATTAACAATTTACAGATTATTATTATTTAACCTATATTATTCTAGTTTTAATTCTTCATTTATAATTATTGGATATTTAGCATTACGACGGTAATGTTATTTTTATTATAGTCTATTATGCTATTATTATCATTATTATATTACTAATATTGCACTATACCATATATTATATTACTTATACACAATTACAACTTGCAGAGTTGCTGTCCCTAAATACTGATGATTCAGAAGAAAATGAAAACCCGTGGACACATTCTGCCAACTCACGCCACAAGAGGAAAAATTTCTTCTTAAAGGCAATCTGTCACCTGGTTTGAGCATATTTGCGCCGAGCCCAGTGACAAATTTAAAGCTATTGCCCTCAGGAGTTTCTACATCGCGCAGGCAGTCCGCTGTACTGCGCCTGCCTGCGATTTCACATAGCGTAGGGGGACTGCGGCAAAGAGTTCGGGTGTGGGCAGTTACTTATGCTGGAAGAGGCGTGCTTGGGCTCTAATGGAAGGCGGGCTGGGCACTGTACGGGGGAGTTACTGGGCTCCAGATTAGGATAATAATAACGCCCCTCTGGGCACCTTGGACATTCATTTGCATAACATAAAAAGTGGATTTTATCGCTAATGAAACCATGAAACACAAAATGAAGACTACAGCAAGAAATAAGCTATTTTATTGTACATGGCAGTAGTAACACCTTAATATGCTCAAACCAGGTGACAGATTCCCTTTAACCACTTACCGTCACACTAACGCCGAAAGGCGTCATCTCTGCGGCGCTCCCAGGTCACACTAACGCCGATTGGCGTCATCTCGCGCGAGCCGAGACTTCCTGTGAACGCGCGCACACAGGCGCGCGCGCTCACAGGAACGGAAGGTAAGAGAGTTGATCTCCAGCCTGCCAGCGATCGTTCGCTGGCAGGCTGGAGATGTGATTTTTTTAACCCCTAACAGGTATATTAGACGCTGTTATGATTACAGCGTCTAATATACCTGCTACCTGGTCCTCTGGTGGTCCCCTTTGTTTGGATCGACCACCAGAGGACACAGGTAGCTCAGTAAAGTAGCACCAAGCACCACTACACTACACTACACCCCCCCCGTCACTTATTAACCCCTGATCACCCCATATAGACTCCCTGATCACCCCCCTGTCATTGATTACCCCCCCTGTCATTGATTACCCCCCTGTCATTGATTACCCCCCTGTCATTGATCACATCCCCGTAAAGCTCCATTCAGACGTCCGCATGATTTTTACGGATCCACTGATAGATGGATCGGATCCGCAAACGCACACGGACGTCTGAATGGAGCCTTACAGGGGCGTGATCAATGGCTGTGGTGATCACCCCATATAGACTCCCTGATCACCCCCCTGTCATTGATTACCCCCCTGTCATTGATCAACCCCCTGTAAAGCTCCATTCAGACGTCCGCATGATTTTTACGGATCCACTGATAGATGGATCGGATCCGCAAAACGCACACGGACGTCTGAATGGAGCCTTACAGGGGCGTGATCAATGACTGTGGTGATCACCCCATATAGACTCCCTGATCACCCCCCTGTCATTGATTACCCCCCTGTCAAGCTCCATTCAGACGTCCACATGATTTTTACAGATCCACTGATAGATGGATCGGATCCGCAAAACGCATACGGACATCTGAATGGAGCCTTACAGGGGCGTGATCAATGACTGTGGTGATCACCCCATATAGACTCCCTCATCACCCCCCTGTCATTGATCACACCCCTGTAAAGCTCCATTCAGACGTCCGCATGATTTTTACGGATCCACTGATAGATGGATCAGATCCGCAAAACACATACAGGCGTCTCCCTGGAGCCTTCCAGGGGGGGGGTGATCACCCCATATAGACTCCCTGATCACCCACCTGTCATTGATCACCGCCCGTGTCATTGATCACCCCCCCCTGTCAGGCTGCATTCAGATGTCCGTATGATTTTTACGGATCCACGGATACATGGATCGGATCCGCAAAACACATACGGACATCTGAATGGAGCCTTATAGGGGGGTGATCAATGACAGGGGGGTGATCACCCCATATAGACTCCCTGATCACCCCCCTGTCATTGATCACCCCCCCTGTCATTGATCACCCCCCCTGTCATTGATCACCCCCCCTGTCATTGATCACCCCTCTGTAAGGCTCCATTCAGACATTTTTTTGGCCCAAGTTAGCGGAAATTATTATTTTTTTCTTACAAAGTCTCATATTCCACTAACTTGTGTCAAAAAATTAAATCTCACATGAACTCACCATACCCCTCACGGAATCCAAATGCGTAAAATTTTTTAGACATTTATTGTTACGGAGTAGTGTCAATCGAGGCTCACCTGAGTCTGAGGACACCCGAGCTGGAAGTATGGAGTCCAGTGGCAGAGGCCCACAGAAGCAGGAGGCAGGTAGCGCAGTCGATCAGTCCGGGTCGGCAGCAGAGATGGCAGCGAGGTAACAGCAGGAGTAGACGGAGGCGTGGTCGGTGGTAAGCAGTAAGTCAATGCAGGCGGCAATTCAGCGAGGTCAAAAACGGTCCGGGTTGGCAACGATGGTATTCAGCAATAGCGGTGGAGGAGCAGAGAGGAAGCTTGCTACAGGCTTGGAGGCACAATAACCAGCAAAGGGCTGTGTTCAAGGGCTGGGTTTTATAGGGAAGTAGCAGGTGCAAGAGATTGGAATAATCAGCAGGTCAAGGCAAGGACAAGAGAGGTAGTTAGAAGTTAGCTAGAGAACAGTCCAGGGAGAGACGGTAGCCTAGTGGGTAGAGCTACCGCCTGGGACATGACTGGCCACAGGTTCGAGTCCTGACAGTACTCCCCCCCTTCCAAGGTGACCTCTGGGCACCGCAGGGGAAGGCTTATCTGGGTGACTCAGATGGAACGTGAACGTGAATGTTCTCCTCAGGTTCCCAGGAGTTGTCTTCTTGAGGATAACCTTTCCAGGAAATCAAGTATTGGATTTTGCCCCGGTGGAGTCTGGAGTCAAGGATCTTTGAGACAATGTACTCCTCTTCGCCTTGTACCCTTACTGGTGGTGGGGGAGGATGGCGGCCAGGGAAGGTGTTCTCTACAAACGGCTTGAGAAGGGAGCAATGGAATACTGGGTGCACCCTGATGGAATGTGGGAGGTCTAGCCGGAAGGTGACTTCATTAATCCGGCCAGAGATCCGGAAAGGCCCCAAGTATTTTTGGCCCAATTTCTGAGCAGGTACCTTCAGTCTTAGGTTTCTTGTGGAGAGCCACACTTGATCTCCTATCTGAAAGTCCGGAGCGGGTCTACGACGTTTGTCTGTCGCCCGCTTAAAGCGTCTCTGAGCCTCAAGGAGATTATTGGAAATGTTCTCTTGTGCCTCTTGTAAATTTGCCAGGCGTTCGGCCACAGCTGGAAGCGTGGAGGTGATGGGCAGGCGTGGGATGAAAGCTGGATGCAGGCCAGTGTTTGCGTAGAAAGGACTGTAATGGGTGGAACTGTGTTCCGCATTATTGTAGGAAAACTCGGCCGTAGGAAGGTGGTCCAACCAGTCATCCTGCAAATGAGTGATGAAACAACGTAGGTACTGCTCGAGGGTCTGGTTTGTTCTCTCTGTCTGCCCATTAGACTGGGGATGAAAAGCGGAGGACAGGTTTACCGTGATCCCAAGGGCCAGGCAGAAGTCTTTCCAGAATTTAGAGGTGAACTGCACTCCTCGGTCAGAGACCACATCATCTGGAACCCCGTGTAACCTAAAGATTTCACGGAATACTAGGTCAGCCGTCTGTTTGGCGGTGGGTAGGCCCTTGCAGGGAATGAAATGGGCCATCTTGGTAAGGCGGTCCACGACGACCAGGATAGTGTTCATCCCTTTTGAAGGGGGTAGGTCAACCACAAAGTCCATAGAAATTGAACCCCAAGGGCGGGAGGGGATGGGGAGTGGTCGCAGCAGCCCCACGGGTGAAGAGCGGGGAGTCTTGTTGCGGGCACAGACCGTGCATGAGGAGACAAACCTTTTAGTATCTTTCTTATACGTCTGCCACCAGAAGGAGCGGGACAGGAGTTCCTGGGTCTTTCTTGTACCTGGATGGCCAGCCAACTTGGTATCGTGGTTATATTTTAGTACATCGAGCCGTGCCATTTCTGGTACGTACAGTTGTCGACCCAGGTATACCCAGAAGCCACCCTTGAGGGTGAGGTTGACGTCTTCTGCTGGGTGGGTGAGGAAGGGGTCCTTTTCATAAGCCTTCTTGATTGACCCCAGGAGTTCCTTTGGGTAAGTAGCTCCTAAGATATTTTTCTCGGGTAGAATGCTGGCTTGGCCCTTGTTGTCCTGTGAAGGTTCAGAGAACATCCTGGAAAGGGCATCTGCTTTGCCATTCTTCGACCCAGGGCGATATGTGATAATGAAATTGAATCGAGAAAAAAAAAAACTCCATCTGACTTGTCTGGCGGAAAGCCTCTTGGCAGAACGGATGAATTCGAGGTTTCGGTGGTCAGTGAACACAGTTATGGGATTGATGGCCCCCTCCAATCGATGTCTCCACTCCGAGAAGGCATCTTTGATTGCCAGTAACTCCTTATTCCCGATGTCATAGTTCCTCTCTGCGGGGGACATTTGGCGAGAGAAGACGGCGCAAGCGTGTAAAAGCATCTTTTCTCCCGTACGTTGTGATAGGACAGCGCCTACTGCGGTGTCGGAAGCGTCCACTTCGATTGTGAATGGCAGTTCGGGATTAGGATGGATCAGAATTGGAGCAGACGTAAAGAGGGATTTAAGCTTGGTGAAGGCTTCCTGTGCTTCGGGTGTCCAGGAAAAGGGCACTGTCTTTTTGGTTAAGTGGATAATTGGAGAAATGATTTTTGAGAAGTTCCGAATGAATTTTCGGTAGAAGTTGGCGAAGCCGACAAACCTCTGTATTTCTTTTTCGTTCTTAGGGGGAGGCCAATCTATTACAGCCTGAATTTTCCGAGGATCCATACTAAGCCCTTCCGGGGAGATGATGTAACCGAGAAACTGGGTGGTGGTCTGTTCGAACTCGCATTTCTCGAGCTTGATGTAAAGAGACTGCTCGCGAAGTCTTTGTAACACCCTGCGGACATGTTCGCGATGTTGATCGAGATTTTCCGAGAAAATTAAAATATCGTCCAGGTATACCACTACGAACAGATCCAGCATGTCCCTAAGGACGTCATTAATGAAATGTTGGAAAGTGGCGGGGGCATTGCAAAGTCCGAAGGGCATAACTAAGTATTCAAAATGTCCATATCGTGTGCGAAAGGCGGTCTTCCATTCATCCCCGGGGCGAATGCGAACCAGATTATAGGCCCCTCGAAGATCGAGTTTCGTAAAGACTTTCGCCGCCCGGAGTCTCTCGAGAATTTCCGAAATCAAGGGGAGAGGGTAACGTTTTTTTACCGTAACATCATTCAGCTTGCGATAGTCAATGCAAGGGCGTAGAGAGGAGTCTTTTTTCTCCACGAAGAAGGGTGCTCCCGCGGGGGAGGTGGAGGGTCGAATGAAGCCCTTCTTTAGGTCCTCGTCCAAGTAGTCCTTCAGGGCCTTGAGTTCAGGCTCCGAGAGGGAGTAGATGCTGCCGAAGGGTATTTCAGCCCCAGGTAATAATTCAATTGGGCAGTCGTATGGTCAATGCGGGGGCAGCTTGTCTGCGTTTTTTTTTTCGCAGACATCCTGAAACTCACTATATTGTGGAGGCAACAGCTCCTTGACCGTTGGTTCCGAGATGATAGATACTTTGGGTGTTGGGGAAGCAGGTTCATGCAGACAGTTCGAAGAGCAGAACTCGGATGTGAACCGTAGACAGCGGGTTTCCCAGTCCACCGAAGGGTTGTGAGTGGCTAACCACGGGATGCCCAAGATCACCGGAAACTTGGGGGAGGAAATCAAAGAGAAGTGGATCGTCTCGTGGTGGTCGGTTTTAATGTGGAGCTGTAAATCTGTGGTCTGATGTGTAACGGGTCCCCAGGAGAGTGGGGACCCATCCACTGTTTCCAGATCGATGGGGGCTGTCTTGTTTACAAGCGGAATGTTGTTCTCGTGAGCAAAAGTTTGATCCATAAAATTGTCGCCAGCCCCGGAGTCGAGCATTGCAGAACAGAGAAGTTGTCGATCCCCGATGGTAATGACAATTGGAATGGTGACGGCAATGGTTCTGCAGGATTTGTTGGGGCATTTGATGGCAATGTGCCCTGGCTCCCCACAGTAGAGGCAGAGGCCTTCGGCCAGTCGTCGTTCTTTTTCTGCTACGGACAGAGTTTTGCGCACTGCGTCAACCATCATCGGCTCGATGGGAGGTTGGGCGACCTGCTGGGTAGTAGAGTAAGTGGGTCTGTCGCCTTGGAACCAGAGCCTTTCTTTCCTTCTCTCAGTGAGCCTCTGATCAATACGGACACACACCTGAATGAAGTCGTCCAAAAGACAACATTTCCCATTTTTGTATATAAAGTTGGCATTTGACCAAGATATTTCTCTCACCCAGCATGGGTATATGTAAAATGACACCCCAAAACACATTCCCCAACTTCTCCTGAGTACGGCGATACCAGATGTGTGACACTTTTTTGCAGCCTAGGTGGGCAAAGGGGCCCATATTCCAAAGAGCACCTTTCGGATTTCACTGGCCATTTATTACAGAATTTGATTTCAAACTCCTTACCACACATTTGGGCCCCTAGAATGCCAGGGCAGTATAACTACCCCACAAGTGACCCCATTTTGGAAAGAAGACATCCCAAGGTATTCGCTGATGGGCATAGTGAGTTCATGGAAGTTTTTATTTTTTGTCACAAGTTAGTGGAAAATGAGACTTTGTAAGAAAAAAAATAAAATCATCATTTTCCGCTAACTTGTGACAAAAAGTAAAAAGTTCTATGAACTCACTATGCCCATCAGCGAATACGTTAGGGTGTCTACTTTCCGAAATGGGGTCATTTGTGGGGTGTTTGTACTGTCTGGGCATTGTAGAACCTCAGGAAACATGACAGGTGCTCAGAAAGTCAGAGCTGCTTCAAAAAGCGGAAATTCACATTTTTGTACCATAGTTTGTAAACGCTATAACTTTTACCCAAACCATTTTTTTTTACCCAACATTTTTTTATCAAAGACATGTAGAATAATAAATTTAGAGCAAAATTTATATATGGATGTCGTTTTTTTTGCAAAATTTTACAACTGAAAGTGAAAAATGTCATTTTTTTGCAAAAAAATCGTTAAATTTCGATTAATAACAAAAAAAAGTAAAAATGTCAGCAGCAATGAAATACCACCAAATGAAAGCTCTATTAGTGAGAAGAAAAGGAGGTAAAATTCATTTGGGTGGTAAGTTGCATGACCGAGCAATAAACCGCTAAAGTTGTGGAGTGCCGATTTGTAAAAAAGGGCCTGGTCTTTAGGGGGGTATAAACCTGTGGTCCTTAAGTGGTTAACGCCAGGAAAATCCCTACAATCAAATCCCTGCTGCTATTTATAGGTTTTCTATCATTAGTTTTTTACTTTACCTACTTATTATAGACTTACAGATGTAGCAGGGTTAACACACATGCTTTATGAGACATATTATCTAAACTAAATGCATTAAGCAATTGCTTTTCAATGGCTTTTGTTTCAAGATAATGCAATGAGTTAAGAAATTTGAGTTAAGAGTGTGTGTGTTACCCCTGCTACATCTTTATTTTACTACAGTATATTAATCACCATGGTATTTATATTGTAAGTGTTAATGTTAAAGGGATTTCCAGGAGAACATATCCTTTGGATACATCATCAATATCAGATTGATGGCGGGCCAACAACCAACGCCCCCACAGATCAGCTATTTGAAAGGGCCTCAGCACTTGGACAAGTGCTACATCCCCCTCACAGCATCAAGCACAGTGAGGTACATTGTATAGTGGTTTTGCTTGGCATTGCAACCAAGGGCCTTTAACTTGAATGGGACTAGACTGCACATAGGCCATGTGATGAACATGATGTCACTGGCCTGGGAAGAGGCAGCTGATCTGTGGTGCTGCTGGGAGTTAGACCCTGATCTGATATTGATGGTCTATCCTTTCAAGTTTTAATTACTATACTTTCTTATATTTTGTGGTTGGGGGTTTTAAAGCCTGGATGTTGCTGTCCATCACTGGCAGAATAGTGTGAGGAGAATGGTCCAGATGATGTTCGTCTTTCCTCTGAGATTGCTATTGATGTAAGGGAGGATGGACTGTTCTCATATCTTCTGTCTTCTTTCTCCCTGATATTGAATTTAAAAAAGGACCTTTCACTAGAATAGAAAATCTAAACTAAGCATACAGACATGGAGAGCGGCGCCCAGGGATCTTCCTGCACTTACTGTTATACCTGGGCGCCGCTCCGTTGTCCCGGTATAGCCTCCGGTATCTTCATATGTTCGGCTCCACCCAGTTGAGCCTGCCGGCGTCTCTTTCTCCCAGGCTGTAGCTCTGGCCAATCGCAGCGCTCAGCTCATAGCCTGAGAGTTTTTTTTTCTCTCAGGCTATGAGCTGAGCACTGCGATTGGCCAGCGCTACAGCCTAGGAGAAAGAGACGCCGGCAGGCTCACCTGGGTGGAGCCGAACATATGAAGATACCGGAGGCTATACCGGGAGAACGGAGCGGCGCCCAGGTATAACAGTAAGTGCAGGGAGATCCCTGGGCGCCGCTCTCCATGTCTGTATACTTAGTTTAGATTTTCTATTCTAGTGAAAGCTCCTCATTAACGTTTTGTCTCAACTTCTTCAACCTCTTCTTCGTCTTTCTCTACCTTCTCATTCTCTTCATCCTCCTCAGAGTCTTCAACCCCCTCCTCGGAATCTTCATTATCCTTTTCAGTGCCTTTAACTTCTAATTTTTTTCCTTTTCATTGTCAGACCTCTCTTGAACACTCTCCTTGTCTTCCTCATCTCCATTTCCTTCTTGTTCCCTATACTTCTCTGCTTCTTTTCACTCTTTCTCCAATTCATCCACCTTCAGGTCTATGTACAAATTGCTTACCATCACAGTTCTGGCAGGTATTTCCTGTAAGCTTCTTGGTTGGTTGGCATGTGGCGCTAAGAACAAATTCAATCAATTGTCTATGTGACATTCCTATAAAAACTTCACATCTATATATAGAACATGGATGAATCTGTTATAAGGACAGCATAATAGACAATATGATCACTGACCTGATCTTAAGGGCTCATGCCTCCTTTTGTTTTTTTACTGCTGTAGAAATGTCCTATCCTTGTCCACAAAATGGATAAGAATAGGATATGTTCTATATTTTTGAGGGGCCGAAGAATGGACTTACATATGTGGAAAGCACAAAGAAACCATTAAAACAGGGGGAGATTTTATGCCAGTGTATGATATCTCCTGCGCTGCCCAAGGATGCTTCTAACTTATGAAGCTACGTGGGTGTACAGTGTAGTAAGTTTGAGTTATAGACAAGAAAGCCCAAAAAAGGCCCACAGTGTATGACAACTGCTGTCAACAAGAATATGGCAATATAGCCATATTTTACATGTTGTTATTCTGGGAGTCAGTTGTGATTTGTACCAAGCAGATAGGTAGGACCATTTTGTAGAACAACATTTACCAGTGTAATAGATCACAGTTAACCTAAATACAATGTATCAGCAATGTACTTGAATATCCTATTTTGGCATAAGGATACTTTCTGCTCATTGTTGTATGCCTTTATTAGAAAGCGAGTTTTCTATATAATTAAAAGTTAAGTTTTAATATATACCCTTCCACCAATATTTACTTCACTATTGGTTTAATTAACCACTTCATCATCCTGCACCTTGTAACTTTGCTACAAGGTGCGGGATTAGTCATAAATTAGGCGCATCTTCCGGCAGCCCATCTGCCTAAGGTTACTAATAAATCTAAGATTACTGTCTTCATTTACACAAGAAAACATTTCAGGAAAGTGGTGTGTGCGGCATACAAACACCACTTGCGACGCTATTTTGTGACAGTAGAGTTTTAAAAAAATGGCATTTGTGACTTTTTTGTGACCAGAAAAGTGCGGTTTGGGAATGAAAAATTCCCTCCTCAGTGTTCTAAATATACCGGTACAGGCAAAGCAAATGAGAAATGTGTAATATTTGGTTTCCCCTGTGGTGATCACTGGGTTCTCCAACTGATCACTATGGGTCCTAATGTAAATACTGCACACTGAGATGCAGAAAAATTCCTCTAATCTATTAACAATGGGATCTAATAGATGCTGGGTTATTACAGTTTCTAGAGTAACGAAATGTTACAGTTTTTTTTTTTATCAGATTAGTTTGGAGTTCAAATCAATTTTTCATAGTCAAGTGTTATTACCAAAAAACTCTTATCAAAATATAGAGGAGGTATACCAGTGGCACTACACCGAACCTATAGTTATGCTGGATCCAGATATCCAGGAGTGATGCCATGTTATTACCAAAAAACTCACTTGAGAAATGTCCAAGTCCATAAACGCAGTTCTGGTTGCAGTTGATGTCCTAAATAAAACAGATTACAGTAATGGATTCTGATCCTCCGCTGCCTTACCCAACTTGTGCCTGTTTACCGTATTGATCCTTCAATGCCTTCCTTGACCTTGGACCCGTTTCTCGGATTTGCATGTACTCTGCCTGCTCTGACCTCGGACTGTTACTGACTATGAGTTTTCCTTTCTGTGCTGTGCACTGTTGTATTTTGACCCCTGTGGTTAGCAGCCAACCACACGAAGACTGCTCCAAAAGGTTATGGCCTGGTGCATTCCCTGCAGTGAAGACCAGATCCCTGTATAGGGATTAAAGGGTGAAACCCAGGGAGCCACCAGAATAATGCCCTTAGGTTTGGCTGAAAGACAAATCTGTTGGTAGGCACTGTAGTTCCACAACCAGTGCTCATAAGTATTGTCTGTTGCCATCTAGTATTGCAGAATTCATACCACAATCTTTTAACCCAAAAAAAGAGACTTAATAACAGATCTGATAAAGACACAAACAAAGCAGCTTTCCATATTTACAGATATGGAACCACATGATCACACGTTAATGGCCTGTCTTGGGAATGTTAAAGGGCTTTTCTTTGATTTACATATTGATGGCCTATCCTAAGGATAGGTCATCTATATGAGATCGGCTGGGGAACAACTCTGGTTTCACTCTGGCCATTAAGCCGGAAGATTGGAAATTGGCAAATGTCGTGCCCATTCACAAGAAAGGTAGTAGGGAGGAATCGAGCAACTATAGACCAGTGAGTCTGACATCAATAGTAGGCAAATTAATGGAAACCCTATTAAAGGATAGGATTGTGGAACATCTAAAATCCCATGGATTGCAAGATGAAAAACAACATGGGTTTTCTTCAGGGAGATCATGTCAAACTAATCTTATTGATTTTTTTGACTGGGTGACTAAAATAATAGATGGAGGAGGTGCAGTAGACATCGCATATCTAGATTTTAGTAAGGCTTTTGACACTGTCCCACATAGAAGACTTATCAATAAACTGCAGTCATTGAGCATGGACTCCCATATTGTTGAGTGGATTAGGCAGTGGCTGAGTGACAGACAGCAGAGGGTTATAGTCAATGGAGAACATTCGAAACAAGGTCATGTTACCAGTGGGGTTCCACAGGGATCTGTACTGGGACCAATTTTGTTTAATATCTTCATAAGTGATATTGCAAAAGGCCTCAATGGTAAGGTTTGTCTTTTTGCTGATGACACAAAGATATGTAACAGGGTTGATGTTCCTGGAGGGAAACGCCAAATGGAAAAGGATTTAGGAAAACTAGAAGAATGGTCAGAACTCTGGCAACTGAAATTTAATGTGGAGAAGTGCAAGATAATGCACCTGGGGCGTAAAAACCCAAGGGCAGAATATAGAATATTTGACACAGTCCTGACCTCAGTATCTGAGGAAAGGGATTTAGGAGTAATTATTTCAGAAGACTTAAAGGTGGGAAGACAATGTAATAGGGCAGCACGAAATGCCAGCAGAATGCTTGGATGTATAGGGAGAGGTATAAGCAGTAGAAAGAGTGAAGTGCTTATGCCGCTGTACAGAACACTGGTGAGA
Organism: Bufo bufo; assembly: GCF_905171765.1. NCBI lineage: Eukaryota > Metazoa > Chordata > Amphibia > Anura > Bufonidae > Bufo > Bufo bufo. The sequence continues at coordinate 176,690,418 of NC_053393.1, read as the reverse complement.
CCTCACTTGGAGTATTGTGTGCAGTACTGGAGGCCATATCTCCAGAAGGATATAGATACTCTAGAGAGAGTTCAGAGAAGAGCTACTAAACTAGTACATGGATTGCAGGATAAAACTTACCAGGAAAGGTTAAAGGACCTTAATATGTATAGCTTGGAAGAAAGAAGAGACAGAGGGGATATGATAGAAACTTTTAAATACATAAAGGGAATCAACTCGGTAAAGGAGGAGAGCATATTTAAAAGAAGAAAAACTACCACAAGAGGACACAGTTTTAAATTAGAGGGGCAAAGGTTTAAAAGTAATATAAGGAAGTATTACTTTACTGAGAGAGTAGTGGATGCATGGAATAGCGTTCCTGCAGAAGTGGTAGCTGCAAATACAGTGAAGGAGTTTAAGCATGCATGGGATAGGCATAAGGCTATCCTTCATATAAGATAGGGCCAGGGACTATTCATAGGATTCAGATATATTGGGCTAGACTAGATGGGCCAAATGGTTCTTATCTGCCGACACATTCTATGTTTCTATGTTTCTATAAGCCTAATAATAGGTCAACACATTCTTTTCTGTACAGATCACTTCTCAGCAGTCATCTCATTATTATCACATGCAGACAGGGCCAGCCTAACGCCCCTCCCGACTCCAGAGTGGGGAATTTCCCAGCTTAGGAGTCCCTGCTCTGACTCCATATATGCATATGTCCATATATGGAGTCAGTGTTATGAACATGAAAGGGGTATTCCAAAGCATTTTCATTATGCTTAGGGACACCCTAGACTCTATTCTTGACATGTCTAAAACTCCCCAACAGTAAAAAGTATGATTTTACTGAGAGAAAAAAATGGAGCAAAACATAAAATATGATCAAATAGCACCAGTATTAACCCACACCAACCTTTTTAACTTGTGTAACCAGTATTTCTTGTTGGGAAAGGTGGCAACCCTAACAGCCCCCCACTCACTGCAGCAAGCTAAGCCTCATCAGGACTAATTTCATTAAAAAAAAAAAATAATTCTTTTCATCGCGATATTGTGACCGTCATAACTTTTTTATAGTTATGTCCACGGAGATGTGTGGGGACTTATTTTTTGCGGGATGATCTGTCGTTTTTGACAATACCATTTGGGTTGTGCATGACTTGATCACTTTTCTTTTAATTTTCTTGGGAGATAAAGTGATGAAAGAAACTCAAAACTGCCTTTCTTATTTTTTATTTCTGTTACGCTATTCACCATATGGGCAAACTCTTTTTTTTATATTTTAATAGTATGGGCGCTTTCACATGCGGCGATGCCCATAATTAAAAAATGTTTTTGTTTCTTTTTATTTTGGGGAATGGGGTGATTTTAATTTTTATGGTTTTTAATATTTTCAAAACTTTTTTATATATTTTTTTTCTTTTTGTTAAGTCCCCCAAGTGGACCACAACTTACAATCATCAGATGTAAATTGCTCCATTATTCTGTATAGAAATCACTTTATCACAGTTCAGTGCTGCCATCGAGTGGCCGGAACTGGGATATACTAACAATGAGCCTGGAAGCCTAGTACAGGCTGCGACTCATTTTTAGAACAGGGTGCTTTCCCTGATCTCCTCTGGGGGAAAGCGCGCCTGAAGAGGAATCCCGCGCTTCTGGTTTTTAACACTCTCAGATGCCGTGAGTAAGGGGAACTCATTGCTGTGAGGGGAGGGGGCATGTGGCGTATTCTGGGGCCATGAGGGTAAATAACTGTGTGAGGAGCTTTACGGGGTGTAAATCTGTGAGGGAGGGATGGAATCGACAGAATGTAACTGTGTTGTTAGTACATTATTACAAGATTTGGGGCCCCACTTTATTTTGCCCAGGGTCACATTTTGTCTAAAACCGGCCCTGCATGCAGGATTACAATGAAGCAACCCCTATGTATAGATAACACAAGATTCACAATAGGTGACGTATATATACTCCCTCTACCGGCACAATGATATCTGCACAACATGTTTAGAAAACTATGCCATAGATGTTAATGAGTTCCCACTAGACTTTTTTGAGGGTCTCAGAAAACCCCTTACAATTCTACACAGTACAGTTGTAAGGCAATGTATTGTAATCAAGCAGGCAAGCTGGTTACTAGTTATAGCTCTCATTATGGATTATCTATTATACACTGGTTATTTGGGTTTCTATGTTTAACCACCTCAGCCCCCAGTGCTTAAACACCCTGAAAGACCAGGCCACTTTTTACACTTCTGACCTACACTACTTTCACCATTTATTGCTCGGTCATGCAACTTACCACCCAAATGAATTTTACCTCCTTTTCTTCTCACTAATAGAGCTTTCATTTGGTGGTATTTCATTGCTGCTGACATTTTTACTTTTTTTGTTATTAATCGAAATTTAACGATTTTTTTGCAAAAAAATGACATTTTTCACTTTCAGTTGTAAAATTTTGCAAAAAAAAACGACATCCATATAGAAATTTTGCTCTAAATTTATAGTTCTACATGTCTTTGATAAAAAAAAAATGTTTGGGTAAAAAAAAAATGGTTTGGGTAAAAGTTATAGTGTTTACAAACTATGGTACAAAAATGTGAATTTCCGCTTTTTGAAGCAGCTCTGACTTTCTGAGCACCTGTCATGTTTCCTGAGGTTCTACAATGCCCAGACAGTACAAACACCCCACAAATGACCCCATTTCTGAAAGTACACACCCTAAGGTATTCGCTGATGGGCATAGTGAGTTCATAGAACTTTTTATTTTTTGTCACAAGTTAGCGGAAAATGATGATTTTTTATTTTCTTTCTTACAAAGTCTCATATTCCACTAACTTGTGACAAAAAATAAAAAGTTCTATGAACTCACTATGCCCATCAGCGAATACCTTGGGGTCTCTTCTTTCCAAAATGGGGTCACTTGTGGGGTAGTTATACTGCCCTGGCATTCTAGGGGCCCAAATGTGTGGTAAGGAGTTTGAAATCAAATTCTGTAAAAAATGACCTGTGAAATCCGAAAGGTGCTCTTTGGAATATGGGCCCCTTTGCCCACCTAGGCTGCAAAAAAGTGTCACACATCTGGTATCTCCGTACTCAGGAGAAGGTGGGGAATGTGTTTTGGGGTGTCATTTTATATATACCCATGCTGGGTGAGAGAAATATCTTGGCAAAAGACAACTTTTCCCATTTTTTTATACAAAGTTGTCATTTGACCAAGATATTTATCTCACCCAGCATGGGTATATGTAAAAAGACACCCCAAAACACATTCCTCAACTTCTCCTGAGTACGGGGATACCAGATGTGTGACACTTTTTTGCAGCCTAGGTGGGCAAAGGGGCCCATATTCCAAAGAGCACCTTTCGGATTTCACTCCTCATTTTTTCCTGAATTTGATTTCAAACTCCTTACCACACATTTGGGCCCCTAGAATACCAGGGCAGTATAACTACCCCACAAGTGACCCCATTTTGGAAAGAAGACACCCCAAGGTATTCCGTGAGGGGCATGGCGAGTTCCTAGAATTTTTTATTTTTTGTCACAAGTTAGTGGGAAATGATGATTTATTTTTTTTTTTCATACAAAGTCTCATATTCCACAAACTTGTGACAAAAAATAAAAACTTCCATGAACTCACTATGCCCAACAGCGAATACCTTGGGGTCTCTTCTTTCCAAAATGGGGTCACTTGTGGGGTAGTTATACTGCCCTGGCATTCTAGGGGCCCAAATGTGTGGTAAGTAGGTAAATGACCTGTGAAATTCGAAAGGTGCTCTTTGGAATGTGGGCCCCTTTGCCCACCTAGGCTGCAAAAAAGTGTCACACATCTGGTATCTCTGTATTCAGGAGAAGTTGAGGAATGTGTTTTGGGGTGTCTTTTTACATATACCCATGCTGGGTGAGATAAATATCTTGGTCAAATGCCAACTTTGTATAAAAAAATGGGAAAAGTTGTCTTTTGCCAAGATATTTCTCTCACCCAGCATGGGTATATGTAAAATGACACCCCAAAACACATTCCCCAACTTCTCCCGATTACGGAGATACCAGATGTGTGACACTTTTTTGCAGCCTAGGTGGGCAAAGGGGCCCATATTCAAAAGAGCACCTTTCGGATTTCACAGGTCATTTTTTACAGAATTTGATTTCAAACTCCTTACCACACATTTGGGCCCCTAGAATGCCAGGGCAGTATAACTACCCCACAAGTGACCCCATTTTGGAAAGAAGAGACCCCAAGGTATTCGCTGATGGGCATAGTGAGTTCATGGAACTTTTTATTTTTTGTCACAAGTTAGTGGAATATGAGACTTTGTATGAAAAAAAAAAAAAATAAGCATTTTCCACTAACTTGTGACAAAAAATAAAAAATTCTAGGAACTCGCCATGCCCCTCACGGAATACCTTGGGGTGTCTTCTTTCCAAAATGGGGTCACTTGTGGGGTAGTTATACTGCCCTGGCATTTTCCAGGGGCCCTAATGTGTGGTAAGTAGGTAAATGACCTGTGAAATCCTAAAGGTGCTCTTTGGAATATGGGCCCCTTTGCCCACCTAGGCTGCAAAAAAGTGTCACACATGTGGTATCGCCGTATTCAGGAGAAGTTGGGGAATGTGTTTTGGGGTGTCATTTTACATATACCCATGCTGGGTGAGAGAAATATCTTGGCAAAAGACAACTTTTCCCATTTTTTTATACAAAGTTGGCATTTGACCAAGATATTTCTCTCACCCAGCATGGGTATATGTAAAATGACACCCCAAAACACATTCCCCAACTTCTCCTGAGTACGGCGATACCAGATGTGTGACACTTTTTTGCAGCCTAGATGCGCAAAGGTGCCCAAATTCCTTTTAGGAGGGCATTTTTAGACATTTGGATACCAGACTTCTTCTCACGCTTTGGGGCCCCTAGAATGCCAGGGCAGTATAAATACCCCACATGTGACCCCATTTTGGAAAGAAGACACCCCAAGGTATTCAATGAGGGGCATGGCGAGTTCATAGAAATTTTTTTTTTTTGGCACAAGTTAGCGGAAATTGATATTTTTAATTTTTTTCTCACAAAGTCTCCCGTTCCGCTAACTTGGGACAAAAATTTCAATCTTTCATGGACTCAATATGCCCCTCACGGAATACCTGGGGGTGTCTTCTTTCCGAAATGGGGTCACATGTGGGGTATTTATACTGCCCTGGCATTCTAGGGGCCCTAAAGCGTGAGAAGAAGTCTGGAATATAAATGTCTAAAAAATTTTACGCATTTGGTTTCCGTGAGGGGTATGGTGAGTTCATGTGAGATTTTATTTTTTGACACAAGTTAGTGGAATATGAGACTTTGTAAAAAAAAAAAAAAAAAATTCCGCTAACTTGGGCCAAAAAAATATCTGAATGGAGCCTTACAGAGGGGTGATCAATGACAGGGGGGTGATCAATGACAGGGGGGTTGATCAATGACAGGGGGGTTGATCAATGACAGGGGGGTTGATCAATGACAGGGGGGTGATCAATGACAGGGGGGTGATCAGGGAGTCTATATGGGGTGATAACCACAGTCATTGATCACGCCCGTGTAAGGCTTCATTCAGACGTCCGGATGCGTTTTGCGGATCCGATCCATCTATCAGTGCATCCGTAAAAATCATGCGGACGTCTGAATGGAGCTTTACAGGGGGGTAATCAATGACAGGGGGGGTGATCAGGGAGTCTATATGGGGTGATCACCACAGTCATTGATCACGCCCCTGTAAGGCTTCATTCAGACGTCCGGATGCGTTTTGCGGATCCGATCCATCTATCAGTGCATCCGTAAAAATCATGCGGACGTCTGAATGGAGCTTTACAGGGGGGTAATCAATGACAGGGGGGTAATCAATGACAGGGGGGTGATCAGGGAGTCTATATGGGGTGATCACCACAGTCATTGATCAAGCCCCTGTAAGGCTTCATTCAGACGTCCGGATGCGTTTTGCGGATCCGATCCATCTATCAGTGCATCCGTAAAAATCATGCGGACATCTGAATGGAGCTTTACAGGGGGGTAATCAATGACAGGGGGGTGATCACCACAGTCATTGATCATGCCCCTGTAAGGCTTCATTCAGACGACCGGATGCGTTTTGCGGATCCGATCCATGTATCAGTGCATCCGTAAAAATCATGCGGACATCTGAATGGAGCTTTACAGGGGGCTGATCAGGGAGTCTATATGGGGTGATCACCACAGTCATTGATCATGCCCCTGTAAGGCTTCATTCAGACGTCCGGATGCGTTTTGCGGATCCGATCCATCTATCAGTGGATCCGTAAAAATCATGCGGACGTCTGAATGGAGCTTTACAGGGGGGTAATCAATGACAGGGGGGTGATCAGGTAGTCTATATGGGGTGATCACCACAGTCATTGATCACGCCCCTGTAAGGCTTCATTCAGACGTCCGGATGCGTTTTGCGGATCCGATCCATCTATCAGTGGATCCGTAAAAATCATGCGGACGTCTGAATGGAGCTTTACAGGGGGTTGATCAATGACAGGGGGGTAATCAATGACAGGGGGGTGATCAGGGAGTCTATATGGGGTGATCAGGGGTGATTAGGGGTGATCAGGGGCTAATAAGGGGTTAATAAGTGACGGGGGGGGGGTGTAGTGTAGTGGTGCTTGGTGCTACTTTACTGAGCTACCTCTGTCCTCTGGTGGTCGATCCAAACAAAGGGGACCACCAGAGGACCAGGTAGCAGGTATATTAGACGCTGTTATCAAAACAGCGTCTAATATACCTGTTAGGGGTTAAAAAAAACACATCTCCAGCCTGCCAGCGAACGATCGCCGCTGGCAGGCTGGAGATCAACTCTCTTACCTTCCGTTCCTGTGAGCGCGCGCGCCTGTGTGCGCGCGTTCACAGGAAGTCTCGCGTCTCGCGAGATGACGCGTATATGCGTGACTGTGCGCAGGGCTGCCACCTCCGGAACGCGATCCTGCGTTAGGCGGTCCGGAGGTGGTTAAATGTGTCAGATCCACTGCCCATACACATCAAAATAACACACAATTTATCGAATATAAAACTTGATTTGTCAACAGGAGCTTGTTAACAGTTTTCAGATGCTAATGTGAATATATAAAGCTATTTGAATTATTATTTTTTTTAATAGATTTGTCATGTCCCATTTCTCATGGTTTTATTTGCTGCCTTATTGCTGTCATTGCAGTGTTTGCTCTGTTAAGTTTGTCCCTGCTATCTCCCTGTAGTCAGGCTCTGATGTGATGATGTATGCTGTTGTTCTGTTCACATTTCCAAAAAATTATGGGCGAGATTTGTCAAATTGGTGTAAAGTAGAACTGGCTTAGTTACCCTTAGCAACCAATAAGATTCCACCTTACATTTTTCACTGCTCCTTTGGAAAATGAAAGGTGGAATCTGATTTGTTGCTATGAGCAACTAAGACAGTTCTACTTTACACCCATTTGATAAATCTCCCCCTATAATTTTACCCGCATAATTACAAGAATATGATAAAAAAACATCATCTGGGTTTTTCATACATGCCTTTACAATGTGCTAGGTAAAGTACTGGTCAATACAGACAACCATAGCCATACGGTCTCAAGAGCCTCATGCTTGCAGTCTAGTTATTGAGTCAGATTTCATATTTGTTTACTAGGGACCAGCATTTATTTATTTTTGTCTAATCAATAATTAGTACACTGTAATATCAAAATAACTTGGGCAAAACAACTCTGCTCCATCGGACAAATGTAGTTCTGCTTCATCTGTTTATTCTTTTCAAACATTTTTAAATAACTGAAGCAAGGAATGGTACAACAAACTATTTTAAATAATTTTAAAGTTAATTTTCACTCATGTTTCATCTTCATAAAACTTGTAGGTCATTTTCAAGCTCTGATGTTGCCCCAACAAATGGTATATGGTTACCGTATTTGAACACTTCCTTGACACTATAAAGTGTAAAACAAATAAAAGCAGTACAGTAGCATTGAGTCATACAGAAAATAATAGCATGCCTTGGCCTGCTGAAGAGTGGATGCATGCCGGCTACTTCTCAGATACTTTATTTAAGAAGTGGCAGAGAATATTAAGACATAAATGTATATGAGATGAGAGCTTTTGTAACAGAAGGGAATGGTTGACGGTGTCAAAGACAGAGGACAGGTTGAGGAGGAGGACAGACTAATGTCGTATGGCTTTGGCAGCTACATAGAAACATAGAAACATAGAATGTGTCGGCAGATAAGAACCATTCGGCCCATCTAGTCTGCCCAATATACTAAATACTATGGATAGCCCCTGGCCCTATCTTATATGAAGGATGGCCTTATGCCTATCCCATGCATGCTTAAACTCCTCCACTGTATTTGCAGCTACCACTTCTGCAGGAAGGCTATTCCATGCATCCACTACTCTCTCAGTAAAGTAATACTTCCTGATATTACTTTTAAACCTTTGCCCCTCTAATTTAAAACTATGTCCTCTTGTAGCAGTTTTTCTTCTTTTAAATATTCTCTCCTCTTTTACCTTGTTGATTCCCTTTATGTATTTAAAAGTTTTTATCATATCCCCTCTGTCTCGTCTTTCTTCCAAGCTATACATGTTAAGGTCCTTTAATCTTTCCTGGTAAGTTTTATCCTGCAATCCATGTACCAGTTTAGTAGCTCTTCTCTGAACTCTCAGGTCATTGGTGACTTTGGTAAGGACGGATTTAGTTGAGTGGTGGTGTCAGACGCCGGATTATAGCCGGTCAAAGAGGGAGCAAGAAGAGAGTTTGGAGGACAGTTCAAGAAGCTTGGAGGAATATGGGAGAAGTGATATGGGGCGATAACTAGCAAAGAAGATGGGTCAAGTGATGGCTTTTTGATTTGATTTAACTTTATTGTCATTACACATGTATAAATACAGGGTAACGGAATACAGTTTGCATCTAATCAGAAGTGCAAAGAGCAGCAAGTGCAATAGAAAAAAAACAAGTTATATACAGATAAGGAGAGTGTAGAAAGTAGGAAAAGTTATGTGCAGATTATGTACAAATAAGTTAAGTATGTGTTTATATTGCTATAGAATGGGTGTGATGATAGCATGTTCAGAACAGAAGGGAAATACACCAATGTTTATTGATAGGTTGAAGAGATGAGTTAGGGCAGGGATAAACACTGTGGGGAGGTTGGAGATCAGGTCAATTGCACAGGTAGTGGGATACATGGCACCACAAGGGTACATTGGTGGCCACTTAAATTGATTTCATTATTAAACATCTAGAGCAGAGGAGGGCAAACATTTTGACTCGTGGGCCACAATGGATTCATATATTAGATCCGGGGGCCGGACCAAGAGTAGATGGATGGGGCGTTTGTGTGAATTAATATAAATTAAATCTAAATTTCGCAACATTAAAGGTTTAGTTTAATTCAAGGTAGAAAAGCATAAAGAGAGTTATTTTACAAAACCTTTATGCAATGTATTTCTTTTATAACATAGTATGTACAGTATAACTCACCTTCAATTTTAGTGGGAACAGTGTTGTTGGTCTCCCTTTTTTTGCTAAGGCATCAAAGTCTGAAGTTAGCTTTGTTGTTGCAATTCGCAGAATAGATACTGTGCCAGTATATAGGGCCCCCATAGTGCCCCCCATAATGTGCCAGTATATAGGGCCCCCATAGTGCCTCCCATATTGTGCCAGTATATAGGGCCCCCATAGTGCTTCCCCGCTTCTCCATAGTGCCCCCCCATATTGTGCCAGTATATAGGGCCCCCATAGTGCTTCCCCTCTTCTCCATAGTGGCCCCATAGTGCTTCCTCCTCTTCTCCATAGTGCCCCCCATATTTTGGCAGCATATAGGGCCCCCATAGTGCTTCCCCTCTTCTCCATAGTGGCCCCCATAGTGCTTCCCCTCTTTTCCATAGTAGCAATCCATATTGTGCCAGTATATAGGGCCCCCACCCCCCTTCTTGCCTGTAACGCTCCAACAGGTGTGGACCCGCTGTGCCACTTACCGGATTGGCTTAGGGCCAAACTTGGGAGTGGAATCTAAGTGTTCCCCTGGACTTCACCCTTTATCCCGCTCCAAGATGCGAAAGCTGGTCTTAGCTGCAGGGGAGACACCAGGTCGCTACCGCAAGAGTGGTTCCAGTTAAGTGGCAGCTGGCCGAGTAGGCCAGAACGCCCCAGTGCAAGCAGGTGGAGCGAGCGGTCGCTGGACGGGAGAAGCACAGCAGCAGAGTCAGATGAAGCAGACCTGAGTTAGTGATTAAGGAGAGTTGGAGCTGTTAGAATAGCTCAGGTGCAGCAGGTGTAACAAGCTGAACAGCAGACAGAGGCGTGGTCGACAATCCAAATCATACACTTTAGAGCAGCAAGGTACAGGAGGATCAGGCAGAGACGAGGTCAGGATACAGGCTAAGGTCGGAAGCAGGATAACAACACAGGAACTACGAGCTGGAACCTTCGCTGTAGAAAACTACAATATTGCTCAGGCATCACAGGAAGGGGGGGGGGGGAAGCACCCTTATAAAGGTGGTGCCTGGCTGGGATTGGAGAGAAGGCGGAATCAGGGGCGTGTACGAACCCTTAAAGAAACAGGATGCGTGCGGCTCCTACAAGGTGCAACTGAAGCTGTCGCCCCTGCGACAGTGCAGGAAAGCGGGTCCAGAGCCTGTAACGGAGAGGAGGAGCCTTGTGTGCAGTTCGACTGAGGTACATAGCAGGATGTGCTGCACGCTGGCAGCTGCCAACTGCCATTGTTACATTGCCACAGTATACTCTAAATAATAAAAACAATAAACACATATACTTACCTTATGCTGCTGTCAGTGATGCGATGCAGGCCTCTTCCGGCCTATGTCCCACTCTATACGGCTCAGGCGGCGCGATGACGTCATTGCGCCGCCTGCATCGGCCTCTGATAGGCTACAGGCCTAGTGCCTGTAGCCTATCAGAGGAACGGGCAAGGGAGACGCCTCTCCCCTGCTCCTCCGCACCGTTCATCTGTATCGCTGTCCTGAGAACGGCGATACAGATGAATATGGAGATGAGCGCTTCTACAATGGAGGCACTCATCTCCACTCCTGCTGCCTCCGGACAGCTCTGCGGGCCGGATAAAAAGGTCCGCCGGGCCGTAGTTTGCCCATCACTGATCTAGAGTAAGTCAAAGGGACAGTGTATGATATTTCACCAGAGCACAATGTATTGGTTAATATGACATTTAGTTTTCTGTTCTGATTCTGTTTTAATTAATTGACAGTAAACTAGTGTAAGAAATGAATAGGAATGTTTTTGTGAATTGTTGTGATGAGACTAAAAGATCTGACCGTATCACACAGTTTCGTTATATTTCTTGTACAACTTCAATAAAAAATGGGAAAAAACATTAGGTATTCTACAAAAGTGTACTCTGGTACATATACACACAGCTCAAAGGTATTCCTGGGGATAAACATTAGGTGCTCTTACAAAACACTTCTAAGATGATGGATTTTTTCAATTTACCATCTTGTCTGAAGGAAGTTAAACTAATTTCATATTACTATCCATCTGGCAAGCCTGGGATTTTTGCTTAGGCCTTATTCACACGTCAGTGAATCAAGGATGTGAGCTGTCCATGTTCTCCATTGACAGCACACTTACCTATTTATATTAATGTGTTTGTTCACACATCAGACCGTGGGACAGACATACATTATTATAGTTTATGATGTGGACCAAACATGCCCATTGAAGTCACAACACAACATGGATAGCATCCGTGTTCTGTCAGTGATATTCACAGACTGTTGGTAGGAAATGCTCTGGAAATACATTTTTAGCCTAGCAGTGTATGTGAAATATGAATGCCAAACAAAGGGCAAAAAATGGACACACGAATCAAACACTGATCCTTCACGGAGATCTTCATGGATAAAACACTGGCCCTCTTCTCATGGACCTCGTCACGAGCACAGACATGGGAATAAGGCCCAGTCTTGGATAACTTGGATGCTAAGTTTGAGGCATGCCAGCTTTAGCACAGGTAAGTGACTTGTGAAATGTTTTTGTGGGCTCCTGTAGTGCAAGCTGAATTTATCAGTAGAATGTTAGAAGTCGAATTCCCTACCCTAAGATGCTTGCTGCCTCACTGTGCTCCGTACATAGTATAGCGACTGTGCTTGGTATCGCATATTAACTTGAATGGGGCTGAGCTGTGCCAAGGCCACGTGACCAATGAACGTTTCGTCACTCAGCCTAGGAAAAGCTGTAGAAGTAGTAGCGCTGTGGCCTTCTCAAACAGCTGATTAGCAGGGGTCCCGGGTGTCGGACGCCCACCAATCAGATACTGATGACCTATCCTCAAGTTAAAGTCTTGGAAAACCACTTAAAATGTTGTTATCCATGACCTGAGCATTTTATATTGTTAGTATAGTCCACATTATAGTGCTAACCTATCATTTGGTTGCTATTGTGTACTTTTAATCAGCTGGGATACCTTTATTAAGATATTCTGGATCAATTAACTGACACCACCTAAGATCCAATCTTTACTTCCTACACTACAGATGTGACCTGCCTGGAGCTTGAAGTGTATTTGAAGGGGAAAAATTTAATTTGCATCTAGGTTGAAAGGTTTCATGTTTGGAATTCACTAATTATATTCTATTAATAATGTATGCTTTGCATGAGAATGTTGTTAGCAAAACCATGTGGTTCACACTGTAAAAGTGATCTCATGCTGCCTCTAATGCAGATGCTGATATTAAAGGGGTTGTCTCACTTCAGCAAAAAACATTTATCATGTAGAGAAAGTTAATATAAGATACTTACTAATGTATTGTGATTGTCCATATTGCCTCCTTTGCTGGCTTGTTTAATTTTTCCATCACATTATACAATGCTCGTTTCAAGGGGTTACGACCACCCTGCAATCCAGCAGCAGTGGTCGTGTTTGCACACTACAGGAAAAAGCCTTCCTGGTGGCGGGGACTGTGGGAATATGCATAGGCATGCATATGCAGCAGCTCACCTCTGGCCACCTTGTATCCGCGCTGCGGCAATAGCCGTAATCCCTGGAAACAAGCAGAGTATAATGCGATGGAAAAATGAATAAAGCCAGCAAAGGATGCAATATAGACAATCACAATACATTAGTAGGTGCCTTGTGTTAACTTTTTTTCTACATGATAAATGCCAATCGCTGAAGTGAGACAACCCCTTTAACCCCTTAAGGACTCGGCCCTATTTCACCTTACGGACTTAGCCATTTTTTGCAAATCTGACCAGTGTCACTTTAAGTGCTGATAACCTTAAAATGATTTGACTTATCCAGGCCATTCTGAGATTGTTTTTTTCGTCACATATTGTACTTCATGACACTGGTAAAATGAAGTAAAAAAAATTCATTTTTATTTATAAAAAAATACCAAATTTACCCAAAATTTGTAAAAAATTGCTAATTTCCAAGTTTCAATTTCTCTACTTCTATAATACATAGTAATACCTGCAAAAATAGTTATTACTTTACATTCCCCATATGTCTACTTCATGTTGGATCATTTTGGGAATGATATTTTATTTTTTGGGGATGTTACAAGGCTTAGAAGTTTAGAAGCAAATCTTGAAATTTTTCAGAAATTTTCAAAAACCCAATTTTTAGGGACCAGTTCAGGTCTGAAGTCACTTTGCGAGGCTTACATAATAGAAACCACCCACAAATGACCCCATTATAGAAACTACACCCCTCAAGGTATTCAAAACTGATTTTACAAACGTCGTTAAACCTTTAGGTGTTCCACAAGAATTAATGGAAAATAGAGATACAATTTCAAAATTTCACTTTTTTGGCAGATTTTCCATTTTAATAATTTTTTTCCAGTTACAAAGCAATAGTTAACAGCCAAACCAAACTCAATATTTATGGCCCTGATTCTGTAGTTTACAGAAACACCCCATATGCAGTCGTAAACCGCTGTACGGGCACACGGCAGGGCGCAGAAGGAAAGAAATGCCATACGGTTTTTGGAAGGCAGATTTTGCTGGACTGTTTTTTTTGACACCATGTCCCATTTGAAGCCCCCCTGATGCACCCCTAGAGTAGAAACTCCAAAAAAGTGACCCCATTTTAGAAACTACGGGATAGGGTGGCAGTTTTGTTGGTACTAGTTTAGGGTACATATGATTTTTGGTTGCTCTATATTACACTTTTTGTGAGGCAAGCTAACAAGAAATAGCAGTTTTACACAATGATTTCTTTTTTGAAACAAAAAAATCATGTTTTAGTGTTTCCATAGTCTGAGAGCCATAATTTTTTCAGTTTTTGGGCGATTGCCTTGGGTAGGGTATGATTTTTGCGGGATGAGATGATGGTTTTATTGGCACTATTTTGGGGTGCGTGTGACTTTTTGATCGCTTGCTATTACACTTTTTGTGATGTAAGGTGACAAAAAATGGCTTTTTTTACACCGTTTTTATTTTTATTTTTTTACGGTATTCACCTGAAGGGTTAAGTCATGTGATATTTTTATAGAGAAAGTTATTACGGACGCTGCGATACCTAATATGTATACTTTTTTTTTATTTATGTAAGTTTTACACAATGATTTCATTTTTGAAGCAAAAAAAATCATGTTTTAGTGTTTCCATATTCTGAGAGCCAAAGTTTTTTCAGATTTTGGGTGATTATCTTAGGTAGGGTCTCATTTTTTGTGGGATGAGATGACGGTTTGATTGGCACTATTTTGGGGTGCATATGACTTTTTGATCGCTTGCTATTACACTTTTTGTGATGTAAGGGGACAAAAAAATGGTTTATTTAGCACAGTTTTTATTTTTTATTTTTTACGGTGTTCATCTAAGGGGTTAGGTCATGTGATATGTTTATAGAGCCGGTCGATACGGACGCGGCGATACCTAATATGTATACTTACAATTTTTTTTAACTTTATTTGGGAAAAATGACGTTTTTGTTTATTTTTACTTGAAACTTTTAATTTTGGGGGGGAAAACTTTATTTTTTCAACTTTTTTTAACTTTATTTTTTGTCCCACTTTGGGACTTCAACTCTTGGGGGTCTAATCCCTTTTACAATGCATTCCAATACTTCTGTATTGGAATGCATTGGCTGTATGAATAATACTGTGTGTATTACTCATACAGCTTCCGGCCTGTGAGATCCAGGGGGCTGGATCTCACAGGCTCGTCACCGGAGAGGCAGCGCGATGCCTTCCTTAGACATCGCGCTGCTTTCCATGCCATCGGGTCCCCCCTACAGCCGCATGGGGACCCGATGGCACCGCCGCCCACTGCCTGCCGGATAAGGTAAAAGCCGCAAACCGCAGGTCTGAATTGACCTGCGGTTTGCGGCGATCGCCGACGCGGGGGGGGGGAGGGGTCACGGGACCCCCCCGGCGTTGTGACAGGATGCCCGCTGAATGATTTCAGCGGACATCCTGTTGCGATTAACCCCCGCCACGCCGCAATCGCGATTTAAAGTTAAGACGTACCGGTGCGTCCTGAGTCCTTAAGGACTCGGAAAATAGGGCGTACCGGTACGTCCTAAGTCCTTAAGGGGTTAAAGGGAGTCTGTCACTTAATCTGAGCCTTTAAGACCGCTCAGATCAGGTTATAGACTCCTTTGCCCACATTACAATGGTACCTTAATTTGTGCTGTCCCTCTCTGAGATCTTCCAAAAAAGACTTTTAAAACTTATGCTAATAAGGTCCGGCAAATGCCCAAGGGCGGCGTTACTGCAGCAAGTGCCCAGGACCCTCGGCGATGTGCCAAGAAAACAACACCTATTTCACCCCTCTGGCCCGCCCTCGTTTCCTATTATTACCTCCTCCTATCCATCACAAATCTTGTGCCTTGCCGACCCGGCCCTTCTTTTGCTGCGGCTGGTTATTTCTGCCGGCTAGATTTCGAGCTACGGACCGGCGCATGCACAGTCGAATTCCCTGTTCCTCTGCCCATAATGGGCATAGCAGTTAGTAGGTGCAGGACAAGTGTGGAGCGGCGCAGGCGTGAGATTTGTGAGGGAGAGTAGGAGGTAATAATAGGAAACGAGGGTGGGCCAGAGGGGTAAAATAGGTGTGGTTTTCTGGGCACATCGCTGAGGGGCCTGGCCACTTGCTGCAGTAACGCCGCCCCTGGGCACTTGCCGAACCTTATTAGCATAAGGGTACTTTCACACTTGCGGCAGAGGATTCCAGCAGGCAGTTCTGTCACCGAAACTGATCTGGATGCAAGCAGATGCATTTGTGAGACGGATCCGGATGCGGATCCGTCTCACAAATGCATTGCAATACCGGATCCGTCTTTCCGGTTGTCATCCGGAAAAACGTATCCGGTATTTATTTTTTTGACAGATTTAATGGTCTGCACATGTGTGGACAGAAAGAATGTATCCGTGTTGCCGGAACAGTTGGGGCCAGATCCGGCATTACTGCATTTCAATGGAAATTAATACCGGATCCGGCATTCCGGCAAGTGTTCAGGATTTTTGACGGGAGAGAAAACTGCAGCATGCTCCAGCCAAAAAACGTAAGAGGGACTGAATTGATGCATCCTGGTGCATACTGAACGGATTGCTCTCCATTCACAATGCATTAGGATAAAACTGATCAGTTTTTTTTATCGGTATTGAGCCCCTGGGACAGAACTCAATACCGGAAAGCAAAAACGCTAGTGTGAAAGTACCCTAAGTTTTAAAAGTCTTATTTGGAAGATCTCAGAGAGGGACAGCACAAATAAATGTACCATTGTAATGTGGGCAAAGGAGTCTATAACCTGATCTGAGCGGTCTTAAAGGCTCAGATAATGTGACAGACTTCCTTTAAAGCCTTACTCCCTTCAAAACCAAGCTTTCAGCTGTAACTGCAGTTAACCTCAATATCCCTCTCTGGTGGTCAGTAAAGAGAAATGTAGCATGCTCGTTCAGACTATCCTGCACTGCATTGATTTTATTTTATAACTGTTTCTAGACCTGCTTTTAATTTTCAAAACATAGACAGTTTGTGTGCATGCAATTAAGCTCAGGGTAGCACTGTATGTACAGGAAACTAGTTGGCAGTCAAACTGAGCTTCCTGTGTAATGCCACAAGTTAGAGAAAATTCCAATCACCGCTATTTATAGCGCTTTTTGACCTTGAGCATTACTGATTGCAGTGTAATGTACTGTTGTTTCTTCTAAGGAAACTCTGATGATCTGATATCAGCACACAATCCTGGGTCCTATTCGTACCCAGATAGGATTCCAAAATTAATATCAATGATGTAAGGAACTGTTTAACCATTCTACAACATTAGCTTAGATATCAGGCACAGTAAAGTTCTAAAATTAAAAAGTGATCGTATGCCCTCAGAATAGAAGGAGACTTCTTGTTGCTGCAAGAACCCTGTTACCACCTCTTTGACTCCATTATCATCAGGAAATCGTTGCCAAGGCAGACATTTCTTCAGGTTCCAAAAGAGAAAGTAATCACTGGGAGTCAGGTCTGGACTTTAGGGTGGATGGTTAAGCGCCATGAAACCACATTCCTTGATAGCAGCTTGTTATTTTAGAGACTTGTGAGCTGCTTATTGTCGTGAAGCAGCAACACACCCAGGGACGTCGTTAGAGGGGGGCCTCCTGCTTCAGTGCCTGATAGATCGCAGAAGATTGAGCAGTCGGGACTCCAGAGTGGGGAATTTCCCAGCTTAGGAGTCTCTGACTCCATATATGGAATCAGTGTTATGAACATGAAAAGGGTATTCCCAAGCATTTTCATTATGCTTAGGGACACCCTGTGTATTTAAATCTAATTTAGACTCTATTTTTGAAATGTCTCTGGGGGGATTTGAACTCACAACCTTCTACATTAAGGACAAGAACCTTAACCACTGGGCTATCGAGCGCAATACTAAGCCAGTGTTGGAAAAACCTCATGATGTTTTTCAGCATTGACATAGCCTTGAGCACTATAACCCAGTGGTTAAGGTTATTGCCCTTAATGTAGAAGGTTGTGAGTTCAAATCCCTACAGAAACGTTTTAAAAATAGAGGCTAAATAAAACTTAGATACACAGGGTGTTCCCAACAGTGAAAATGTGATTTTATTAAGGAAAAAAAATGGAGCAAAACGTAAACTATGATCAAATAACACCCGTATTAGCCTACACCAACCTTTTCAAGTTGTGTAATCAGTATTTTTAAAATGTTTGTTTCTGTGGGTATTCGAACGCACAACCTTCTACATTACAGGCAAAAACCTTAACCACTGGGCTACAGAGCTCAATGCTTAGATACTGCTGAAAAACCTCATAGAAGTTTCTCTTGTATAAGACTTCTATGAGGTTTTCAGCACCGCCTTAACATTGAGCTCTATAACCCAGTGGTTAATGTTCTGGCCCTTAACATAGAAGGTTGTGAGCTCAAATCCCTACAGAAATGTTTTTAAAATAGAGGCTAAATAAAACTTAAATACACAGGGTGTTCCCAACAGTGAAAAATTAGATTTTATTGAGAATAAAATTGAACAAAATGTAAAATATGATCAAATAACACCTGTATAACGTACACCAACCATTTTAACTTGTGTAACCAGTATTTTTAAAATGTTTCTGTGGGGATTTTAACTGACAATCTTCTACATTACAGGTAAAAACTTTAACCACTGGGCTATAGAGCTCAAGGCTGAGTTACTGCTAAAAAACCTCATAGAAGTTTATCTTGTATAATACAGGAGAAACTTCCATGAGGGTTTTCAGCAAAAACATGGCTTTGAGCTCTACAGCCCAGTGGTTAAGGTTTTTGCCTTAATGTAGAAGGTTGTGAGTTTGAATCCCCACAGAAACATTTTAAAAATAGAGGCTTAATGAAACTTAAATACACAAGGTGTCCCCAACATTGAAAAGTTTAATTTTATAGAGAAAAAAAATGAAGCAAAACGTAAAATATGATCACATTACACCCGTATTAACCCACACCAACCTTTTTAACTTTTGTAACCAGTATTATTTATTGGGAAAGGTGGCAACCCTAACAGCCCCCCCACTCAAGACCTCTATAGGCCTGCTCACTGCAGCAAGCTAAGCCTCATCAGGACTGACTTCATAAAAATAATATTTTTTTCTTTTCATCGCGATATTCTGACCGTCATAACTTTTTTATAGTTATGTCCACGGAGATGTGTTGGGGCTCATTTTTTGCAGGATGATCTGTCGTTTTTGACAATACCATTTGGGTTGTGTATGACTTAATTACTTTTTATTCAATTTTCTTGGGAGATAAAGTGATGAAAAAAACTCGAAACAGCCTTTTTTATATTTTTATGTTATGCCATTCACCATATGAGCTAACTCTTTTTTTTATACTTTAACAGCATGGGCGCTTTCGCATACGGCGATCCCCATAATTCTACTTTCACCCATAGCCAGTCCCCTGCCCCCCTTAATCATGCCCAGTGTCAACCAAAGCCAGTCCCCTGCCCCTTAATCATACCCAGTGTCTGTCACCCTTATCCAGTCCCCTGCGCCTTAATCATACCCAGTGTCACCCTTATCCAGTCCCCTGCCCCCTTAATCATACCCAGTGTCACCCTTATCCAGTCCCCTGCCCCCTTAATCATACCCAGTGTCTGTGACCCTTATCCAGTCCCCTGCCCCCTTAATCATACCCAGTGTCTGTCACCCTTATCCAGTCCCCTGCCCCCCTTAATTAGACCCTGCCCCCATTTAATGAAAGATATTTGGTAAAAAAACAATAAGAACAGGTACTCACTATTTGAAGTCTTCTGCTCCCTCCCTGTCTGCAGAGCACTGGCCGCGGCCCTCACACATTGAGCGGATCCTTCCACGGCTCTCTGTGAAGGCGCAGCACTCGGATGCTGCGCCTGCGCCCCTAAGCTCCTCCTCCACGCTCCGGAACCTGACCTGGCAGCTTCAGCGGCTCAGCTCGCCAGGCTTGCCTCACACAATCTCGGGCCGGCCTGCTATAGGAGTCCGACTGCGAGCTGTGTCGGCCGCCGGGTGCCCCTTTTGCCATGGCACCCTGTGCGGCCGCACAGCTCGCACACCCCAAAGGCCGACCCTGGCCATGATCTTTCCAGCTGACTGCTGCACACAAAATTCTTTGGAGTTGGTAACCCCTTGTGCTCCTATTGCATGGACTCTTGTTTGGTCCCTTGTTTTCGCTAAGCATGTCTAAATTCTAGTGTTAATCGAGCACCAAAGTGCTCGGGTGCTCTAGTAGAACACTTTGGAAAGCTCGGGTGCTCTACAGAGCACCAGAGCACAATAAAAGTCAATGGGAGAACCAGTGCATTAAACCAGGCACCCCCTGCTCTGAATAGGGGAGGGTGTCTGGTTCACAGGAAAAGGTCAGAAATTGATTGAAACACCACTGAAATGGTTCGGAACCAGCATGCCACTTTTACAGACTGCCACTTTTACAGACTGACAGTATGCCACTTTTACAGACTGACAATAATACGCACAAAACCGAAGATAAAATCGATTTTAGAGAAAAAATTATTAGGAAACATTCTTTCCTGTATAACTTGTATATAAAGTGCAAGTGCTGCCAAAAATTACAAGGAAGAGGCACTCCGATACAACCTGTATATCACATAAAGGAGGTCCTCATTCACATTGTGGTACAATTGTTCAGGTAGTTGGACTGTTACACTCATAAAGCCTATGCACTAAGTGAAAGGCCTGCCAAAAATGATAAGGAATCGGCACTCCAATACAACCTTTATTACACATAAAGGAGGGCATCATATATACCCTTGAAAAATTATGATTGATGGCCTGCTGGTGACCCTCAAAAACATTTGGAGCAAGGGCCTGCTGGTGACCCTCTAAAACATTAGGGGCGAGGAACTGCTGCTGATCTGACCATCTAAAACATTAGGAGTGAGGGTCTGCTGCTGAGCTGACCCTCTAAAACATTAGGAGCAAGGGCCTGCTGCTGATCTGACCATTTAAAACATTAGGGGTGAGGGTCTGCTGCTGAGCTGACCCTCTAAAACATTAGGGTCGAGGGCCTGCTGCTGAGCTGACCCTCTAAAACATTAGGGGCGAGTGCCTGCTGCTGATCTGACCATCTAAAACATTAGGGTCGAGGGCCTGCTGCTGATCTGACCATCTAAAACATGGGCAAGGGCCTGCTGGTGACCCTCTAAAACATTAGGGGTGAGGGTCTGCTGCTGAGCTGACCATCTAAAAGATTAGGAGAGAGGGCAGTCTAATAAGCATGTTGATATGATCGAGGAAGAGAAAAGGAAGATTGAACCATATACCCTTTTTTGTGGTGGAAGGGGGGCATGGGAATACAGTGTATTCAATACACCATAAAAGCCACATTTAAAGTGCCTTTATGTTCAGCCGCTTTCATCTGGTGGAGTAGAGAAGTCAGGGGCAATCCAGGCCTTTTTCATTTTAATAAGAGTCAACCTGTCAGCATTTTCAGTTGACAGGCACATGCGCTTATCAGTTATTATACCCCCTGCAGCACTAAATACCCGCTCTGACAAAACGCTGGCTGCAAGGCAGGCCAGCACCTCCAAAGTGTCGAGCTCCAGTTCGTGCCACATGTCCAGCTTGGACACCTAATAGTTGTAAGGCACAGAGGGATCACTGAGGACACTTCCAAAACTTTTCCCTCCTTGTGACACTAGGCCGCGCATTAGCGTGACGGGGCTGTCATGAAACTGTCCCAGGCCTTGGAGAGTGTTGCCCTGCCTCTGTTGGAACTGCTGTGTGTTCCCCTCCTCGGTTGCCCAAGAAACTACATACTCTGTTGTCAGCTGGAAATGTTTGGAGCAATTTTTCCACAAGGACCTTCTGGTATTGCACCATTTTGATAGTCCTTCTCCTCACCACCACAGGAATGAGAGATAAGAAGTTCTCTTTGTAGCAGGGGTCGAGAAGGGTGAACAACCAGTAATTGGTGTTGGCCAAAATGCGTATAAAGCGAGGGTCACGGGAAAGGCAGCATAACATAAAGTAAGCCATGTGTGCCAGAGTCCCAACAGACAAGACTTTGCTGTCCTCATCCGGAGGATGACTCTCAATCCCCCTCATCCTCTTCGGCCCATCCACGCTGAGCAGATGGAATAAAGCTGCTATGGGTACTATCCTCTGTAGCGGAGGCAACCGTCTCCTGCTCCTCCTCCTCCTCATCATCCGATTCGCGCTGAGAAGACAAACTGAGGGTGGTCTGGCTATCACCCTGTGTACTGTCTTCCCCCATTTTGACCTCTTCCACATGCAAAGTGTCCGCGTTCATTGTAAGCAGCGAGCGTTTCAGTAGACACAGAAGTGGGATGGTTACACTGATAATAGCGGCATTACCACTCACCATCACAGTGAACTTGTCAATTTAACCCACGAGTTGCCAGTCTCTCCGATCTCCTGGTACCTGCCACGGGAACGTCCGTGACAGGTGTCCTGTGCCGCCCTGCAAACTGGGATATGAAGCTAGGTATTGTATCTTTCATGTGCTCTGGCAGCAGACACAGTTTCACCGGGCCCAGGGCCACGGCCTCTGCGTGCACTATCAGCAGAATGGCCATTTCCCTGTCCCTTACTGCTCGCCTTGAGCATATTAAATGGTATATATGCTTGCAAGTATGTCACACGTACAGTAGTGCAGGTTTTGTAAGTGTATGCACAAATAAATTACACTGAATGTCCCAGATATTTAGGATGCGCAAACGTTATACAGGAGATGTAGCGCAGGTAATGTCGCTGTCACCAGCGGCAAAAAAATTACACTGAATGTCACAGATATTTAGGATGTGCAAACGTTATACAGAAGTTCAAAACCTACACAGGCCTCAATACAACTAATCAGGGTATATATATTGACCAGAACATATACCTATAATGTTGCTCACTCACAAACAACAAAGACATACCCAATATAGTCAAAAATATATAAACTTTATTGCATAAAAATCCATGTACACAATATATAACAATATAATAGTAATGATAAAAGGAAAACGACAGATGTATAAGGGTGCCAGAATCACCTGACCTATGCTGCTACTACTCCCAAAAAGATCTTCCACATGTCAAGTGTAACCATGTCCAAAGAGTATACACCATAAAACATGAATATCGCAAAAACGACCTACCTACTACTATATGCATGGGTATATCCCTCAGTACGGGTAGATACCTATATCAAGTTTAATAACTATTGCCCAAAACAATGGTACAGCATGAGCCCAGGAATAAGCACTGGGACAGAGAAAATGGGGGCCAAAAATGAAAACAGAATGAAAAACAGAAAAAATAAGAAAAAATAAAAGTAAAAGGAAGAAGAGAAACCCCCCAAAGCCACCACCCACAACCTGGTCAGGAAAGCCAAAAACAATGTGACCAAAATTTGCCACAAGTTGCCACAATATTATGTGCGATACATACCACAGGAGATTATTGGGGGTATACAGAGCAGCGCAAGTCAGCGAAAATACCTCAAAGCGCGTTTCGCCTCTGTTTCGTCAGGAGGTAGTGATGTGTAGCCCAAAGCCCCTTTTTAAATCCAAAAAATGGTGCCAAGTATCGATGAATAACTTACATAAATCACATCAGCCCACGTGGTGATGCGCACTGCAGCCAAACTTTGGAGACACCATGCTCATTAGGAGGAGGGGTGGAACGCATGCCATGCGTTCCAGCCTGCCTCCCAAGGAGACATCCCAGCGTCTCCACGTGACCTGGCGCGCAGCGCACCACGGCAATGCGCTACAACAGCTGACAGGGTAACTAAGCAACCCTGTAAACAGACTACTTGGCGCCCGTTCCCTGTCACTACGAAACCAAAAAGCAAGAAACAAGAAAAATAAATTAGGTAACAAGAATATAAGAAAGGGAGGTGACCATATGAAAGGAGAGAAACAAAATGAATAATAATATGGAATATAATCTTGCACGGTATTAGCTCTACACAAACATAGAAAATATACCCACAGTGATATACAGTCCTGATTAAAAGTTTAAGACCACTTGAAAAATGGCAAAAAATTATATTTAGCACGGCTGGATCTTAATAAGGTTCCAAGTAGAGCTTCAACATGCAACAAGAAGAAATGGGAGTGATACAAAACATTTTTTGAGCATTCAATTTAATAAAAACAATAAACTGAATAAACTGAAACAGGCTGTTTTTCAGCTGATCAAAAGTTTAGGACCACACCTCCAAAAAAAAACTAAACCCCGCCAAAACAGAAATCCAACTTCAAAACATGAACTCAGTAATGAGTAGCTCTGCCGTTATTGTTTATCACTTCAAAAATTCGTTTCGGCATGCTTGATGCAAGCGTTTCCATTAGGGTGAGTGGGAACATTTCTCCAAGTGGTAAAGACGGCCGCACGAAGGCCATCTACTGTCTGGAACTGTTGTCCATTTTTGTAAATTTCCCTTGCCATCCATCCCCAAAGGTTCTCAATTGGATTTAGATCAGGGGAACACGCAGGATGGGCTAAAAGAGTGATGTTATTCTCCTGGAAGAAGTCCCTTGTCCTGCGGGCATTGTGTACTGTAGCGTTGTCTTGTTGAAAAACCCAGTCGTTACCACACAGACGAGGGCCCTCAGTCATGAGGAATGCTCTCTGCAACATCTGGACATAGCCAGCGGCCGTTTTACGCCCCTGAACTTCCTGAAGCTCCATTGTTCCACTGAAAGAAAAAAGCACCCCAGACCATTATGGCGCCCCCTCCACTGTGGCGCGTAGAAAACATCTCAGGTGGGATCTGCTTGTCATGCCAGTAATGTTGGAAACCTTTAGGACCATCAAAGAAACATTTTTTCTCATCAGAGAATAAAACTTTCTTCCACCTTTGAATGTCCCATGTTTGGTGCTCTCTTGCAAAGTCCAAACGAGCAGTTCTGTGGCGTTCAAGGAGACGAGGTCTTTGAAGACGTTTTTTGTTTTTGAAGCCCTTCAGTCTCAGATGCCGTCTGATGGTTATGGGGCTTCAGTCAGCACCAGTAAGGGCCTTAATTTGGGACGAGGATCGTCCAGTGTCTTGACGGACAGCCAATTGGATCCTCCGGCTCAGTGCTGATGAAATTTTTTTGGGTCTTCCACTTGACTTTTTTGTTCCATAACCCTCAGGATCATTTAAGAATTTAAGAAATTCCAAATGACTGTCTTACTGCGTCTCACCTCAGCAGCGATGGCGCGCTGTGAGAGACCCTGCTTATGCAGTTCAACAACCCGACCACGTTAAAAAAGGGAGAGTTTTTTTGCCTTTGCCATCACAACATGTGACTACCTGACAGAAATTGACAATGAATCCACATCTTTGCACAGATTTGACCTTTTAAAGGCATGTGGTCCTAAACTTTTGATCAGCTGAAAAACAGCCTGTTTCAGTTTATTAGTTTTTTGGTCTCACTCCCATTTCTTCTTGTTGCATGTTGAAGCTCTACTTGGAACCTTGTAAGGATCCAGCCATGCTAAATATGATTTTTTGCCATTTTTCAAGTGGTCTTAAACTTTTGATCAGGACTGTATATATGTATGTCACCACTCAAAGTGCTAAAGCATAAATACTGATAAGTGCTAAAAATGCATGATTATAATAAAAATACATGATTATGTACATAAAAATAAATGTATACACTATCAATAAACACAAAAATAATAATATAAATCCGTTAAAATACATAATAATAAATGTGCAAGATGAGTTATAGTATTTACAACATATTGTAATTAATAATATAAAGTGATGTGCAACCAAAAATCATGATCTTGATCACAAAATATTATGAATAAGTATATTAAAATAAGTGCCAAAATTCATGTGACAACACCAAACATAAAATATAAAAAACCTGAAAAAGTATCACATTTCCATATCCCACAGATGATAATACATATTAATAATTCATGTAGTAATATTCCTCATAACCAAACTATGAACTCTTCTCTCAGTTCCCAATCTATTCAGCAGGTCCTTATGGTCACATAAATTCTGTTCATAGCATAGTTATTGTTCCAAAATTCAAAGGGCGATTACGGCTACAAAAAAGATATATAAACATAAATAAAGATATAAGACATCATAAAAACACCTATAAAAAGGATTTGAAGAAGAGGGCCTCATTGAGCCCATGAGGTGGTCACAGTGTTTAGGATGCGCAAATGTAACACAATAGATGTAGCAGAGGTTGTGTCACTGTCAGCAGCGGCCAAACAATTGCACGCAATTTAGCTCAAAGTTGCGCTAATAATATATATTGCAGCCAGATAACACAATACCCACTGGGAACTGACCTTTGACATCATCAAAACATCATGAATGACCCTGGATACTGTATCAACTGAAATTCCCAATTCATGAGTTATAACACTGACTTTGACCCGACAATCTTCCAAAATCATGGTCTCCACTTTACGGCACACTTCCTCTGTAGATGCTTTAACAGGTCTTCACTTGATTCCCTACCACATTTAACCCCTTCCCGACCAGCGCCGTAATAGTACGGCGCAGCGGGACGTGACTTGCCGCCCAGCGCTGTGCTATCACGGCCCGCTGATCGGGCGGGTGCAGGAGCTGTGCCCGCCCAATCAGCTGCAGGGGACTGGCTGTTCCCGTTAGCCGGACCCCTGCTGTATGCGCCGGCATTGGTCAAAACACCGATGCCGGCGCATTAACCCCTTCTGTGCCACAGTCAGCGCTGACCGCAACATAGAAGGGGTTTGCTGTAGGTGAGGGAGCCCATCAGGTCCCCACGCTGCTGTGGCAGGGACCCGATGGGTGAGAAGGCAGCCCGATGCCGTGCAGAGGCTGCCCAATGCCTTGCACAGCATCGGGACCTTCCTTCTACGAGTGCCCAGGAGATCCAGGGCAACCTGTTAGTGTATTACTCTGTGTAATACACTAAATGGCAATGCATTACTATACAGATGTATGGTAATGCATTGCAGAGGGGATCAGACTTTCAAAAATTAAAGTCAGAAATAAAGTTAAAAAAAAAAGTTTCAAGTAAAAAAATAAAAAACACCCCTTTTCCCCTGATTTTATAATAAAAAACAAGATAAAAAGAATAAAACACACATATTAGGTATCGCCGCGTCCATAACGACAGACTCTATAAATATCTCACATTATCCACCCCGTCCGATAAATACCATAAAAAAATAACATAAAAACCGTGTCAAAAAAGCAATTTTTGTCACCTTACATCACAAAAAGTGCAACACTAAGCGATCAAAAAGGCGTATGTCCCACAAAATAATACCAGTAAAATCGTCACTTCATCCCGCAAAAAATTAGCCCCTACATAAGAAAATCGCTAAAAAAATAAAAAATAACTTTAGCTCTCAGAACATGAGACACTAAAACATCATATATTTTTTTTCAAATATGCTATTATTGTGTTAAAAAAAAAAAAGTATACATATTAGGTATCTCCGCGTCTGTAACAACCAGCTCTATAAAAATATTAAAACTGTATAAAAAAAAGCAATTTTTGTCACCTTACATTAAAAAAAAATTGCAACACCAAGCGATCAAAAAGGCGTATGCCCCCCAAATTAGTACCAATCAAACCGTCACCTCATCCCTCAAAAAATGAGATCCTACCTAAGACAATCGGACAAAAAATAAAAAAAAGCTATGGCTCCCAGACAATGGAGACACTAAAATATGATTTTATTTGCTTCAAAACTGCTATTATTGTGCTAAAGTGAAATAACAAAAAAATAATTGACATATTATATATTGCCGCATCCATAACAACCTGCTATATAAAAATACCACATGACCTAACCCCTCAGGTGAACACTGTAAAAAAATTAAAAAAACAGTACCAGAAAAGCAATTTTTGTCACCTTACATCACAAAAACTGCAACACCAAGCGATCAAAAAGGCGTATGCCCCCAAAAATAGTACAAATCAAACCATAACCTCATCCTGCAAAAAAGGAGACCCTACCTAAGACAATCTGTCAAAAAATAAAAAAGCTATGGCTCTCAGACTATGGAGACACTAAAACATATTTTTTTTTTTGTTTCAAAAATGCTATTATTGTGTAAAGCTTAAATAAATAAGAAAAAGTATACATATTAAGTATTGCTTGCCACGTCCGTAACGATCTTCTCTATAAAAATATCTCATGACCTAACCCCTCAGTTGAATGCTGGAAAATGGAGACACAAAATCATATATTTTTTTCAAAAACACTTTATTATATAAAACTGAAACAATGTAGACATTTTTTATATCACTGCGTCCGTAACAATCTACTCTATAAAAATAGCACATGATCTACCCTGTCAGATGAATATTGTAAAAAATACTAAATAAAAACTGTGCCAAAACAGCCATTTTTTGGTTACCTTGCCTCACAAAAAAACTTTATATAGAGCAATTAAAAATCATACGTACCCCCAAAATAGTACCAATAAAACTGGCACCTTATCCCCTAGTTTCCAAAATGCGGTCACCTTTTGGGAGTTTCTACTGTAAGGGTGCATCAGGGGGGCTTCAAATGGGACAAGGCATCTAAAAACCAGTTCAGCAAAATCTGCCTTCCAAAAACCATATAGCGCTCCTTTCCTTCTGCACCCAGCCGTGTGCCCTTACATCAGTTTACAACCACACGGGTGTTTCTGTAAACCGCAGAATCAGGCTAATAAATATTGAGTTTTGTTTGGCTGTTAACCCTCGATGTGTTAAATAAAAAAATTAATAAAAATGGAAAATCTGCCAAAAAAGTGAAATTTTTTAATTTCATCTCCCATTTTCCCTTAATTCTTGTGGAACACCTAAAGGGGTTAACAAAGTTTGTAAAATCAGTTTTGAGTAGCTTAAGGGGTGTAGTTTCTACAATGGGGTAATTTATGGGTAGTTTCCCCTATGTAAGCCCCATAAAGTGACTTCAGAGTGACCTGAACTGGTCCTTAAAAAGTGGGTTTTGGAAATTTTCTTAAAAATTGTAAGAATTGCTTCTAAAATTCTAAGCCTTCTAACGTCCTAAAATAAATAAAATGACTTTTACAAAATGATTCCAACATAAAGTAGACATATGGGAAATGTTAAGTAATAAATATTTTAGGAGGTATCACTTTCTGTTTTAAAAGCAGAGAAATTAAAATTTTGAAAATTGCATTTTTTTAAAAATTTATGGTAAATTTGGGATTTTTTTTATAAATAAAGGTGAAATATATTGACTCAAATTTATGAAGTATATTGTGTCACGAGAAAACAATCTGAGAATGGCTTGGATAAATAAAAGTATTCCAAAGTTATTACCACATAAAGTGACACATGTCGAATTTGCAAAAAATGGCCTGGGCAGGAAGGTGAAAACTGGCCCGGAGTAGAAAGGGTTAAACTGCTTGGCCAAAAACTTTACTTGGTAGTAGGAAGGTGCATCATCACCATATACAGCAATCATCCTTTCATGGATTTCTTTAGTCCTCTTTTCTTCCTTTGAAAGGAATTTAATAACGGAACGAAGCTCCAAATCCCTCGCTTTCTTTGTAAATCTGCACTGTACTGCACATGCCATCCTGTCACTTCCAGTACTTTCATAAGACTGGACTGCTACTGTGTGTATTTATATGCACACACTGTGCCTTGAAAAAGTATTCATTAGTAATGATCGAGCATGCTCGGCCGAACACCTGTTCGGCTCGAGCATCTCGATGCTTGGCACATGTCGGTACTCGGCCGAGTTCCGCATGTGCTCGAGCGCCATGCTTGAGTTCCTCCCCGCACATTTCTTGACTGCTACGCAGCCAATAAACATGCAGGTAAGTACTGCCCTCACTGTAATGCCTGTAGCCATGTTGGATCCGCATTGCCAAATGCTAAAACACTGGCTCAGGTTTTTATCAGTGAAATTGTGAAGCTTCACAGGGTCCCTTCCGATGTTATTTTGGATTGAGGAACCCAGTTTATTTCTAAATTCTGGAGAGCTTTTTGTTCTCTTCTTGGGGTACATTTGTTCTTTTCCTCAGCCTTCCATCCGCAGTCGAACGGCCAGACAGAACGCACCAACCAAAACCTAATGACTTAGCTTACGTGTTTTGTGTCTGAAAATCTGGAGGAATTGTCATCTTACTTACCTTTATCAGAGTTTGCTATAAAATATCGCCTTCAAAAATCAACTGGTAAGTCACCATTTTTTGGTGCATATGGTTTTCATCCTCAATTTTGCACTTTCAGTGACGGGGAGCCTTCTGGGATCCCTGAAGAACGGTTTACGTCAGCACTCTCTTCTGTATGGCGAAAGGTTTAAAGCAATTAGAAAAATATGGGAGGCAGATATAAACGTATGGCTGATAAAAAACGTTCGCCAGGTCCGGACCTAGGAGTGAATGACTATGTGTGGTTGTCGACTAGAAATATCAAGTTAAAGGTTCCCTCTTGGAAATTGGGTCCTAGGTTTATCAGTAGTCGCCGTTATTAACCCCATGGCATTTTGCGTGGAGCTGCCTCAAACATTGAAAATTCATAATGTATTTCATAAATCGTTGCTCAAAAAGTATGTTGTATCACCCGAACCATCACTGTTACTGTTCCCTCCAATTATTGTCGATGGCAATTTGGAGTTTCAGGTGGCAAGAATTGTTGATTCTCGTTTTGTCTGTCACTCCCTTCAATATCTGGTGCATTTGAGGGGTTACGGTCCAGAAGAAAGAATGTAAGTGCCAGCGTCGGAAGTAAACGTCAGCAGGTTAATTTGTTCTTTCCACATTTATCATCCGGAAAAACCTGGTCATGATTGTCCGGTGGCCCCTCGTAGAAAGGGGGGTACTGTCACGAGGGTGTCACAACCTTTCGCTGACCCTGTTGTGCCTGGGGTCAGGAGGTCGCAGTGAGTGGCTACTCGCTCGGTTTCAAGGGATCGCTCCATGACCTAGTTGTGGTAATGGATTCCGGTCCAGGTTTTCCTGCTTTTGTTTCCGATCCTTTTTGTCCCATTTAGGAATCGGTAGCTTTTCCTTTCCGCTGTTCTTTGTCATTTGTCTCTCTGCACCGCACGTCTGTTACCTGCCATATCAGACGTTATAGATGTCCTGCGCATATATAATTAATACAAAAATTGATATAGAAACAATAAATATTTAACATAACATACCTGAATCATGCAAGTGTATAATACCCCAATTACACCAATAAACAAAATCAATTTATCATGTTCCAATAATTAATAACTGGATAAAAAAAACATATTTCATGTTAATTTGTAATTAACAAGTGTTAATTGATAATACACCTCACCTGTGTGAAAATTTTAATATATACATATAATGTATATAGACAATATTATCCCTTTAAGTTGATGCAATACTGTTCTGTGCATTGAATGATTGAATGTTCAGCGACTCCACATGCATTTTTCTTTTGTTTTGGTTCTTTGGTGTTTCCGGAAATTTTCATTTTATTTACATAACATGCAGTTGTGCTATTTATTTACTGTAAATTTATTTGCTAAAGAAAACCATTAATTAAAATGGGTAAGTCAATTGAACATTCCCGAAAATTCAGCATGCAGCCCAGTGTTAAAGATATATTGTAAATAAAGACAATTTTGCATTGCTCTCCTTTTAAGTTGCTGTTTTCTTCTGAGGGCCTGATATGTATAAATACATGTGTGTGGCATGCATCTTTTAGTAGAAGTATATTCTTGTCAAGTTTTACACTTGGTATATATTTATATTCGAAGGAAGGCTTTAAAAAAAAAAGCACAAAGATGATCATTTTAAAACAGGTGGAAAGTACATAAATTAGGTTATGGGAGTCACAGATTTACTGATGTCACATTAATGTCTCATGTACATGGTGATATTGCTAAAATGATATTTACAGTCATTCACACTGGCGATCTGCTTTGTTGTAAGATCATAAAAGTATATTGAAATGTATTCAAATAACTGAATTAGAAAATAGTGCATAGAGTATGTAGATGTCATGTAGGGGAAAGTAGAGAGGAAGTGCACCCCCTGACTTCCACCTCCAACTCTGTCCCTGCCTACTTGCACTACCCGCCCTAGGCGAGGGGGCGCAACTGGGCGGCAGTCCCTGACCTACGTAAGTGCAGAGCGGAGAGAACAGAGACAGAGAGGGAAACGGACAGCTGAGGCAGAGAACGGCACACACATGCCGTATCCGGACGGTAGGACAGGAAAGTAAACAAAGGCGGAGGTATCCCGTGATGGAGGAGGCAATGGCGGGTCAACTAGCCGAGGTCAGTCTGTGAGGTCACGTAAGTACAAAGGGGAAAGGCAGGAGACTGATCAGAGAACGAGCCAAGGTCAAATCTGGGAGGTAGCAACAGTACCCAGGGAGCAGGCAGTAGGCAGGTCAGAAGACGGACAAAGGTCAAATCCGAGAGGTCAAACAATGCAGTAACGCGGTGGATATACACAGCCTAAGTGACTCAATCACAGGCAACCTGTGGCCAGCAGGTTTCCTGTTTATATAGTGGAGGAAAGGGATCATGTGACGTGGCCAGTGTCACATGACCCATCCTCCCTGCCTGTTGCCGAGCGCCGAGTGCCCAGCTCGATGCTAAGCCCCTCCTGGTTCCTATGGTGACGGGGAACGCTGACCGCTCCTGCAGGAGGAGTGTGGCCAGGTGCGCTGCATCCCCGTCACCATGACAACGGAGACGCCAGGAACCAGAAAGCGCAGCCGGACGCAGCGAGCGTCCGTGCTGCAGTGAGATCACAGATTGCTGGCGGTGCAGGGGAACAGAAGCCCGCCGCCTGCGTCCCATAACAGTATAACATAAAAGTATAGAGCAGCAATCTCATATAATAAAATAGCAATTATATAAAATGATAGGACAAGACAAGAACTTAAATAACACATACTACCAGAGAAGGAGTGAAAGGAAGGATGGAAAAAAGGAAACAAGAAATAAGGATAAAGATTCAAATATTTATGCTTTCTGCTCTTAATTTGTTAGTGATAATTATGTGGCCATCATTCTTTGAATCAGCTAAGAAAGCTCCCATATACTCCAGCTCTCAGACAACACCTTATCTTCTCGAAAGCACGAAGGTTCCATCCTACCGAAGAGAACACGCCTCTTTGCTACGTCATATATGCTTTTCTGCTGTTAGTGAAGACTCCATTACAAGATGGCCCCTATAGTTAGATATTTACATAGTTCAAATACCAAAGTTAGTAAAACAATGCCCAGATGCCAAGTGTTATCTCTTTTCTTATTTTCAGATTTTAGCCAATGTAACAATGCCACGAGCCTCAGGGGGAATGCCCCTCTGATTTCTATATAACCTGCTTCACTTCCTGTAATAAATGAGAATTTGCTTTGACCCCCAGTGTGTGTGTCACAGTTATTTTCTTCCATGCACGTAAAACCCTTGGGTTACTATTAATTTGGAGCAGTAGAGCAAACATAATCAGCCCTTATTGAGGGCATCTCCAAAAGTTGGCACTCGATACGTGGGACTCAGGAGAAGTAGCGTCACTAGCCAAAGTATGGGGGTTCCCAGAGCATGGTGGACCACGCTTGAGGATGAGGACTGCAGCCTTAGAGACAAGGTGAGAAAATTCTGGTCATTTCATCTGCATCTTGTGCAGTACTCCACTGTGCTGTGGTAATCTGTTCTGCTATTGATGTTGCATTGTGTGTAGCAACTTCGGTTGATGTGTAATCCTGAGTACCTAGAACCCTTAGAGGGAATGTTTCAGTTTGCTCTTCTGTGGTTGTTGTTTGTGTTTGGTCTGTGTGGTTTGTTTCAGGCACCTTCACAGTTGATGGTTAAGCAAAGCAAGAGATTTCCCCTGGCAGGGGTATGGAGCTGTACAAGGGGCTACTGAATTACCTGTCTACAAGAGGGTGCAGCCCCGGGGTGCTCCGGGACGGGGCTTGAATTAGGGGTCAACTGCTCTCGAAATAGAGGGAGTAACCCTGGATAGCCCCGGGCAGAACGCGAATTAGGGGTTACTGAACTATCTGCCCCAGCAAAAGAGCAGGAGCAGAGGGTGTAACCCTGGGGAGTCCCGGGAGGACTATAAATTATCTGCCTGAAGTGGCGGAGGGTTAGTCCTGGACTGGCGACCAGACGTGGTCACCAGGGAAGAAACTGTTAAGATCCTGCACAGGGGTAAACTCTGCTTAGGAGTGTGAAGGAGGCGGTGCCTGCTTCTGTCTTGATTGTGTGTGTGAAGTGAGTGAGTAAATCCATGGGACAAAGTGTTGAAGAAGTTGCAGGGATGAAATATGGGAATCTTAACACTAGGAGTACTAGTACGGTGGCACCCTGATTTAGTGAGGAAGCTCAGAGGAAACTAGTCTGGGAAAGATTCAGAAAGACGCATTGTGGCTGATGAAGATAACAAGATGTGATTTTAACTGGAGAATTGAGTGTGTGGAAGCATGTGAAGCATTGTGGAAAGTTGAGTGATGATGTAGAACAGCGCTGAGGAAGTATTGTGTCTTGTCTGTCTGTGTATTTGTGTGCCCCGCACAGTGCGTGTTTTTGTTTCCCAGTGAATATGG
This sequence comes from Bufo bufo, assembly GCF_905171765.1. Taxonomy (NCBI): domain Eukaryota; kingdom Metazoa; phylum Chordata; class Amphibia; order Anura; family Bufonidae; genus Bufo; species Bufo bufo. Next base: position 176,655,982 of record NC_053393.1, on the reverse strand, counting down.
CTGAGGATAGAGGGAGACAGGGGTGGGGGGGATGCAGCTGCGGAGGAGTGACGTCATGACATTGGAATGTGTGACAGCGAGAACACTGCAATACTAAGATATATTGGATATAATCAAAAGAAAATGTGCGTGAGGTACTGAGTGTGTGTGGGTATGGAGCATGTATGTATGTTATTTGTATGTTATTTGTTAATAAGTTCAAAGACTTGTGTGTGTAAGAGTATGAGAAAGGGTTCTATATGTCTGTCTGTTTCTATGTCTGTTCAACATTGAATGTTATGTCTGTGTGGACCAGAAATGTGACCTTGTGTGTTGCCAAATAGAAAACTGACTAGAAGAGCAAGGTCACACAGCCAAGTTTACTGTGAGCGAAATCACCTCTACTGATGTAATGATGAGGCCAAATTAAAAGTTAAATCGAGAATTTAAAAAAAAAAATCATCACAGAGATATAGGGAGGTGTGTGATCTGGCTTTAGGCCAAAAAGGAGTGAAATTATCACAAAGTTTCCCACAGGAGTGAACATAGGACATTTGGCCTTGAATATAGAACATTCTATTCTTGATATTATAAAAAACAATGCACCAGCATCAAAATAATTAAGTATAAGAAATTAGGCTGGACAAATATGTATGATGAACAGACAAGTAATTATTTTTACATGCCACTGAGAGACCCTACCACACCCCCAGCGGCCATCTTAGCTAAGGTAACTTCTTCACTAGCGGCCATCTTAACTAATCCAATTTCCGGCCAGGCTGCCATCTTAACTCCTGTAACTTCCGGCCGGCCCAGCGGCCATCTTAACTGAGGGAACTTCCTGCCCGGCAGCACTTCCTGCCCGGCAGCCATCTTAGTTACTGGTATTTTTCCTGATACGGCTACAAGCCGAGAAAATACACATAGTTCTAAGTAGCACTCCATAGAGTACTGAACTCAGTAAATGAAGGATACACATACAGTTGCAAGAAAAAGTATGTGAACCCTTTGGAATGATATGGATTTCTGCACAAATTGGTCATAAAATGTGATCTGATCTTCATCTAAGTCACAACAATAGACAATCAAAGTCTGCTTAAACTAATAACACGCAAATAATTAAATGTTACTATGTTTTTATTGAACACACCATGTAAACATTCACAGTGTAGATGGAAAAAGTATGTGAACCCGTAGACTAATGACATCTCCAAGAGCTAATTGGAGTGAGGTGTCAGCCAACTGGAGTCCAATCAATGAGAGGAGATTGGAGGTGTTGGTTACAGCTGCCATGCCCTATAAAAAACACACACCAGTTCTGGGTTTGCTTTTAAAGGGATTCTGTCACCAAGTTTTAGGCTATAGAGCTGCGGACATGCACGGCTAGATCGCCGCTAGCATGTCCGCAATATAGATTGCCGTAATCTCGCGATGCGCGAGCTCGCGCATGCGCAGTGCCGGTCTAGTGTTCCTTTCCTGTGCTGGCTTTAGGGAAGGAACTGTACATGCGCGAGCTCGCGCATCGCGAGATTACGGCAATCTATCGGTGACGAAAGGAGGAGATTCGGAGGACGTAGGCGGTGCTGGGCTCCTTCACAGGTGGGCATGGCTGGGCACCAGGAAGGTTCGTACAGACCCTTGGGCACCTTACAAGACTAATTTACATATCTCTAAAATCCTTTTTTAAAGAAAATAAAAGCACACAGCCCTATAGGACCGGTATATTGCGGACATGCTAGCGGCGATCTAGCCGTGCATGTCCGTATCTCTATAGACTAAAACTTGGTGACTGAATCCCTTTACCAAGAAGCATTGCCTGATGTGAATGATGTCTCACACAAAAGATCTCTCAGAAGACCTACGATTAAGAATTGTTGACTTACATAAAGCTGGAAAGGGTTATAAAAGTATCTCCAAAAGCCTTGCTGTTCATCAGTCCACGGTAAGACAAATTGTCTATAAATGGAGAAAGTTCAGCACTGCTGCTACTCTCCCTAGGAGTGTCCGTCCTGTAAAGATGACTGCAAGAGCACAGCGCAGACTGCTCAATGAGGTGAAGAAGAATCCTAGAGTGTCAGCTAAAGACTTACAAAAGTCTCTGGCATATGCTAACATCCCTGTTAGCAAATCTACGATACGTAAAACACTAAACAAGAATGGATATCATGGGAGGATACAACAGAGGAAGCCACTGCTGTCCAAAAAAAACATTGCTGCACGTTTACAGTTTGCACTAGAGCACCTGGATGTTCCACAGCAGTACTGCCAAAATATTCTGTGGACAGATGAAACCAAAGTTGAGTTGTCTGGAAGAAACACACAACTCTATGTGTGGAGAAAAAGAGGCACAGCACACCAACATCGAAACCCCATCCCAACTGTGAAGTATGGTGGTGGGGGCATCATGGTTTGGGGCTGCTTTTCTGCATCAAAGCCTGGACGGATTGCTATCATCGAAGAAAAAATGAATTCTCAAGTTTATCAAGACATTTTGCAGGAGAACTTAAGGCCATCTGTCCATCAGCTGAAGCTCAACAGAAGATGGGTGTTGCAACAGGACAATGACCCAAAGCATAGAAGTAAATCAACAACAGGATGGCTTAAACAGAAGAAAATTCGCCTTCTGGAGTGGCCCAGTCAGAGTCCTGACCTCAACCCGATTGAGATGCTGTGGCATGACCTCAAGAAAACACCAGACATCCCAAGAATATTGCTGAACTGAAACAGTTCTGTAAAGAGGAATGGTCAAGAATTACTCCTGACCGTTGTGCACGTCTGATCTGCAACTACAGGAAACGTTTGGTTGAAGTTATTGCTGCCAAAGGAGGTTCAGCCAGTTATTAAATCCAAGGGTTCACATACTGTACTTTTTCCACCTGCACTGTGAATGTTTACATGGTGTGTTCAATAAAAACATGGTAACATTTAATTCTTTGTGTGTTATTAATTTAAGCAGACTGTGATTGTCTATTGTCGTGACTTAGATGAAGATCAGATCACATTTTATGACCAATTTGTGCAGAAATCCATATAATTCCAAATGGTTCACATACTTTTTCTTGCAACTGCACGAAACCACACAAAAGGATTGTTTTTTTTGTTGACCGTGCCCTGATCACTGTCCCAACAGGCACCCATGTTTTTAGGGATGGCTGGAGAGGCAGTGAGGATGACACAAAGACAGGTGAGACCAAGTTAGACCAAGATTAGGAAACCATTCAGTATTGGCTGTGCCCCTAAACATTTTAGCAGATTCAAGTCCGGTCCCAATGATCTCCCTCATGCTGGGTGATAAAAAAGTAGTCCCATTTTTGATTGATAATGGAGCCACCAAGACAGTCATGCACAGCAAATATGTCCTCACCTGACTTAATCTCCAAGAGCACCCGTCCTTGGGTAGAAGTGGATAGGAAAGTAGTATACTCCCCTTTTAACAGAACCCATCCATATTAGATTTGCCCTTACCCAAGAAGTGCTTGCCCGATTTCTGGTCAGTGATAACGCCCCCTGTTGCCTCCTGGGTGCAGACTTGCTTGCAAAAGTACATGCCAGCATCTCATACCAGGAAGATGGTACTGTGAAACTCACAGGTGCCCTCAATGTCCAGGAACTAAAACTCCATGGTCCAGAAGAAAAAACCCTGCGTAGCTCTAACCATCCTATCGAGAGAAAGAAAGAATTTCGCAACTACAACGTTGGTGGACAAACTCCCCCACATTCCCATGGGTTTCTATTGAATCTACTTTATCCCTATTCCATAACCTAAAAGCTCTACTCCTGTCTGCCCTAACTCCATCTTTTATCACACTTAAAAACATACCATATAGCATATCAGTCTCCCTGACCAATTGGAAAGAGTACCATAAATTGGGTTCCCTTGGAATAAGATCAATATAGAAATGAGCTCCTATAGAGTCTCTGGAATTATGCATAATGGATTTAGAATTGAACACATAGAAAACTAAGGCTTATTTAAGGAAGACCAATTATACTGGTCTTCCTTAAATAAGCCTTAGTTTTCTATGTGTTCAATTCTAAATGCATTCATCAACCATTCATCAACTACTGTATATGACATTCCTAACCATGATTTTTATAAATACCGTATATACTCGAGTATAAGACGAGTTTTTTGGCACATATTTTTGTGCTCAAAAAGCCTCCTCGTCTTATACTCGAGTCTAGGTCTTAGCTCCGGTAATAGCTGGCAGTGCGGGGGGCGGTGCTCACTCACTGATGTCACGCGCCTGGCGCCGCCTAGTGGGAGCAGGCGCTTGACGTCAGTGAGTGAGCGCCACTCCCCGCACTGCCTGTATTACCGAAGCAAAGACAAAGTAAGATATCCAAAGTTAAAGGTTACTGATTTGTTTAAATATACTGCTGTGAGCGTCGGGGAGGGGGATCTGTGGATGGCACTGTAGGGGGATCTGTGGATGGCACTGTAGGGGGATCTGTGGATGGCACTGTAGGGGATCTGTGGATGGCACTGTAGGGGGATCTGTGGATGGCAGTGCCATCCACAGATTCCCCTACAGTGCCAATACACAGATCCCCCCTCCCCTAAACAGTGCCATCATGGCACTGTTTAGGGGAGGGGGGATCTGTGGATGGCACTGTTTAGGGGGGATCTGTGGATGGCACTGTTTAGGGGGGAGATCTGTGGATGGCACTGTTTAGGGGGGAGATCTGTGGATGGCTCCCTGTATTTAATGCAGAGTGTGTGTGTATATAATGCACACACTCTGCATTAAATACAGGGAGTCACCCTCTTGCAGATGTGTGTATATAATGTAGAGTGTGTGCATTATATACACATACACTCTGCATTATAGCTGCATTTCCCACCCTAGTCTTATACTCGAGTCAATAATTTTCCCCATTTTTTTGGGGTAAAATTAGGGGCTCGGCTTATACTCGGGTCGGCTTATACTCGAGTATATACGGTACCTTCGTATTAGACATTTTTTTACTTTCAGCGCGCCGTTTGAGGTGGGAGCAGATCACAGAGTATTCGTATCTTGGTCACAACAAATCCTCCCCAAAGGGGGCATTAAACCTTTTCATACCTCCCTAGATAACAAAGGTGAATTCATAAAAACCACCCCACTTAAATTGTGGGAACTCGATCTTCGGCAAACATTCACAAATGCCCAATGGACAAAGGCCTTGGCCTTTGCTGCTAAATGCTTTAGTTGCACTCTTCACTATGAGTCATACATGAAATCAGTGTTGCGGTGGTATTACACCCCGGAACGACTCAACATGATTTACCCAGGTTCGTTACACTTATGTTGGAGAGACTGTGGATGCAAAGGCACGCTATCACACATTTTATGGCCTTGCCCACTTCTTACCAACCTATGGAAGCAGATCTTTAAGATAATTTCTGATCTGATTAACTCCCCTGTACCACAATCTCCACAATTAGCTTTACTCTTGATTGGTATAGATTCTCTGTTCAGCATAGAGTTCCAATTGCCCATATTCTCCTGACAACCAAGCTAACTATAGCTAGATATTTGCAGCGATGGACTGGCCATCGGGAGTACCGGGAGAATCCCGGTGGGCCGATCGAATTATGGGCCGGCCAGGGCCGCCATCAGGGGGGTAAAGCCGATACCCCAGTAAGGGGCCCGGACCCCGGGGGGGCCCGGCCGGTCCCGAGCCATTTTAATTTTTTTGCTGTCAGTGTGTTAACTTTAAAATCAGCGCTCATCTCTTTACTATCTTACACTGACTCAGCTCCAGTAACAGTAGGCAGTGTGGGGGCGGCGCTCACTCACTGACGTCACACGCCTGCTCCTCCCACTAGGCGGCGCAGGCGCGTGACGTCAGTGAGTGAGCGCTGCCGCCCGCACTTGTTACTGGAGGCTGGAGGGAGCTGAATGTAAGGTAGTAAAGAGATGAGCTCTGTGTTAAAATTAAAGTTACTGTCTGCAGCCTGCAGGATACCGATTTATTAATGTATACTACTGTGAGTGGCGGGGAGGGGGATCTATGGATGACGGCACTGTTATAGGGAGGGGGATCCGTGGATGGCACTGTTATGGGGGGGGGTCTGTGGATGACACTTATGGGGGGGGGGGGTCTGTGGATGACACTTATGGGGGGGATCTGTTGATAGCACCATTATGGAGGGGGATTTTTTTTTCTAAATTAAGAGTAAAAATAAAAAACCTGTTTATACTTTCAGTGGAATGTTTTTACTTATGTTTTTTTTTTAGTGTGTTTGGGAAAAATAAAGTGGGCCGGTCTGGCTGAAGTCCAGGGCCACTTTATTGTCCCAGTCCATCCCTGGATATTTGAAATCACAGCAGATCCCCACAATAACAGAGATAGCTGAAAAATTAGATAGGACAAACTCTTATGAAAAAATCCTTTCTCATAATTTTCCATCACCCTTGAAGTTTGAAAAAACTTGGCAGAGCTGTAAGAAATACAGAGCATCTCCGGTTCGGCTCTTCTCCTGAGGAACGACTATCCTATGTAACCCATAGGACACCCGACACTAATTAAACTCATTGCGAATCTTATTACCTGTATCGGAAATTGTGTACCTGATATCACTTATGTTCCTTGTTTGTCATGTTTTTGTCTTTACCTGACACCCTTCACCTTGTATTCTTTCATAATTGTGAAATAATAAAAAAAAATTCTCAATAAAAAATTATTGATTCAAAAAAAACTCCATGGTCCATGTTTGTGTCAGTACTCCCCACAGAAAGAGAAGGAAGCTCTGCTTGCGGGACCCATGGATTTTGGCAAGCTCCCCATTCCTCCTGTGGAAGTGGAGATGAAACCTGGCGCTCCACTTCCCAGGAAGATGCAGTATCTCTTGAGTATGGCACAGTCAGATGCCATATCTCAAACAGTCCGAGACTTTTTGAAAAAGCAGAGTTTATTAAGGAGATTGTATCCCCTTCTAACACTCTTTTGTACCCTGTGAAAAAGAAAAGTGAGAAGGGCAAACTCACCCAGTACCAGATGGTACGTGACCTACGTGCTGTCAATGAAGCCAGAGTTTTAACACCCCCATTGTGCCCAGTACACACACCTTGTTGGCTTAGGTTCCCACTCCCCCTACCCACTCCACTGTGATTGATTTGACAAATGTTTTCTTTTCATACCACTACATTTAGACAGTTGGTAGTTGTTTGCCTTCACACATGAGGGTAAACAGAATGACACAAAAAGTCTACACAACCCTGTTAAAATGTCAGGCTTCTGTGATGTAAAAAATTAGACAAAGATAAATCATTTCAGAACTTTTTCCACCTTTAATGTGACCTATAAACTGTACCACTCAATTGAAAAACAAACTGAAATTTTTTAGGTGGAGGGAAGAAAACCCAAAAAACTAAAATAATGTGGTTGCATACTTGTGCACACCGTCTTATAACTGGGGATGTAGCTGTGTTCAGAATTAAGCAATCACATTCAAAATCATGTTAAATAGAAGTCAGCATACATCTGCCATCATTTAAAGTGCCTCTGATTAACCCCAAATAAAGTTCAGCTGCTCTAGTTAGTCTTTCCTAAAATTTTCTTAGTCGCATCCCACAGCAAAAGCCATGGTCCACAGAGAGAGCTTCCAAACATCAGAGGGATTTCATTGTTAAAAGGTATCAGTCAGAAGAAGGGTACAAAATAATTTCCAAGGCATTAGATATGCCATGGAACACAGTGAAGACAGTCATCATCAAGTGGAGAAAATATGGCACAACAGTGACATTACCAAGAACTGGACGTCCCTCCAAAATTTATGAAAAGGTGTGAAGAAAACTGGTCTGGGAGGCTACCAAGAGGCCTACAGCAACATTAAAGGAGCTGCAGGAATATCTGGCAAGTACTGGCTGTGTGGTACATGCGACAACAATCTCCCGTATTCTTCATATGTCTGGGCTATGGGGTAAAGTGGCAAGACGTAAGCCTTTTCTTACGAAGAAAAACACCCAAGCCAGGCTACATTTTGCAAAAACACATCTGAAGTCTCCCAAAAGCATGTAGGAAAAGGTCTGTTTGGCCCAAAAACAACACTGCACATCACCAAAAAAACACCATACCCACAGTGAAGCATGGTGGTGGCAGCATCATGCTTTGGGGCTGTTTTTCTTCAGCTGGAACTGGGGCCTTAGTTAAGCTAGAGGGAATTATGAACAGTTCCAAATACCAGTCAATATTGGCACAAAACCTTCAGGCTTCTGCTAGAAAGCTGAACATGAAGAGGAACTTCATCTTTCAGCATGACAACGACCCAAAGCATACATCCAAGGCAACAAAGCAATGGCTTCACCAGAAGAAGATTAAACTTTTTGAATGGCCCAGCCAGAGCCCAGGCCTGAACCCGATTGAAAATCTGAAGAGGGCTGTGCACAGGAGATGCCCTCGCAATCTGACAGATTTGGAGTGTTTTTGCAAAGAAGAGTGGGCAAATCTTGCGAAGTCAAAATGTGCCATGCTGATAGACTCATACCCAAAAAGACTGAGTGCTGTAATAAAATCAAAAGGTGCTTCAACAAAGTATTAGTTTAAGGGTGTGCACATTTATGCAACCATATTATTTTATTTTTATATTTTTTCTTCCCTCTATCTAAAAGATTTCAATTTGTTTTTCAATTCAGTTGTACAGTTTATAGGTAACATTAAGAAGGAAAAAGTTCTGAAATGATTTATCTTTGTCTAATTTTTTTACATCACAGAAACCTGACATTTTAACAGGGGTGTGTAGACTTTTCATATCCAATGTATATGTGTTTTAATACACCAAAAAGTTACAAAATTAACAGTTAATAACTGATCCTGACCATATGTTTATTGTGTTGATTTTTTAACCTACTACTAACACAAAGGATCATGTCATGGATAGAGTTGAGCGAACACCTAGATGTTCGGGTTCGGGTAGTTCGGCTGAACTTTAAAAAAAAGTTCGGGTTCGGGACCCGAACTTGATCCGAACTTAGGCCCAACCCGAACCCCATTAAAGTCAATGGGGACCCGAACTTCACTTTATTATTTTCCGTTATAACATGGTTATAACGGAAAATAATAGTATTAGCTTTTTCAGATCTGAGTTTTCCCGATCGTGAAAACTCAGATCCGACAGTATATTCTAACACAGAGGCGTTCCCATGGTGATGGTTACGCTTCAAGTTAGAATATACTGAGAACTGTGGACATAACTGCCCCCTGCTGCCTGGCAGCCCCCGTTCTCTTACAGGGGGCTGTGATCCACACAATTACCTCTCAGGTGCTGCACCTGAGGGGTTAATTGTGCGGATCTCAGCCCCCTGTAAGAGATTGGGTGCTGCCAGGCAGCAGGGGCCAGACCCCCCTCCCTCCCCAGTATTAAAATCATTGGTGGCCAGTGCGCCCCCCCTCCCTGCCTCCCCAGTATTAAAATCATTGGTGGCCAGTGTGGCCCCCACCCCCCATTAAAATCATTGGTGGTTAGTGCGGCCCCCCTATTAAAATCATTGGTGTCCAGTGCGGCCTCCCCTCTCTTCCCCACCCCTAATTAAAATCATTGGTGGCAGTAGCCACAGGTTAACAACTCCCCTCCCCCCCATCATTGGTGGCAGCGGAGCGGCAGGTCCGATCGGAGTCCCAGTTTAATCCCCGGGGCTCCGATCGGTTACCATGGCAGCCAGGACGCTACTGCAGTCCTGGCTGCCATGGTTACTTAGCACTTTTAGCAGCATTAAACTTACGTGCGCTGTCTGTGGCCGGCCGGGCACTCCTCCTACTGGTAAGTGACATGTCTGTGCCATAAGCAATGCGCTGCACAGACCTTTCACTTACCAGTAGGAGGAGCGCCGGCCGGCCACAGACAGCGCATGTAAGTATAATGCTGCTAAAAGTGCTAAGTAACCATGGCAGCCAGGACTGCAGTAGCGTCCTGGCTGACATGGTAACCGATCGGAGCCCCAGCGATTAAACTGGGGCTCCGATCGGAACTGCCGCTCCGCTGCCACCAATGATGGGGGGGGTTGTTAACCAATGATTTTAATTGGGGGGGGGAGAGGGGAGGCCGCACTGGACACCAATGATTTTAATAAGGGGTGGGTGGCTATGGGGGGCCGCACTAGCCATTAATGATTTTAACAGGGGGTGGGGGGCCGCACTAGCCACCAATGATTTTAATAGGGAGGGGGGGCCGCACTGGCCACCAATGATTTTAATACTGGGGAGGGAGGGGGGCTGCACTGGCCACCAATGATTTTAATACTGAGGAGGGAGGGCGGTCTGGCCCCCTGCTGCCTGGCAGCACCTGATCTCTTACAGGGGGCTGTGGGGCACCTGAGGGGTTAATTGAGCGGATTACAGCCCCCTGTAAGAGATCAGGTGCTGCCAGGCAGCAGGGGGCCATTATGTCCACAATTCTCAGTATATTCTAACTTGAAACGTCCCCATCACTATGGGAACGCCTCTGTGTTAGAATATACTGTCGGATCTGAGTTTTCACGATCAAACTCAAATCCGATGGTATATTCTAACATAGAGGCGTTCCCATGGTGATGGGGACGCTTCAAGTTAAAATATACCATCGGATTGGAGAAAACTCAGATCCGATGGTATATTAATATTACCCGAACACCGAACCCGAACTTTTACTGAAATGCTCGGGTTCGGGTTCGGGTGCCGAACACCGTAAAGTTCGGTACGAACCCGAACTTTAAAGTTCGGGTTCACTCAACCCTAGTCATGGACTTTCATTATAGATTGTATGACCTTTCTTGGCTTATTACAATTGACACTGTTACAGACGATCATGCTGTATCACAAACTTATTTCCTGAAGTTTATAGATCAAGTGTTTTAAGTACTATCATGGATTCATCGTGTTGATTATTTGTCCTAACTACTAATATATGGGACCATTCTAGATAATATTATCTTTACTTGTTTCTCTATCACAGAATTCCAGGTATTGTAACTTTTTCCATCAATCTATTCATCAAAATATTGTGTCTATCACGGATATTTTTGTGTTGATGTTTGATCATCTACTTTATTTGATTAATGTAATGTGTTTTCATTGACAAAAGGTATTAATATGACGCTTGAAATGTCCAAAGATGTAATATTTTGCATCCAGCCACACATGTTGCCTCTGGAGCAAGGGGGGAGGAAAGAGTTAGGGCACTTAAACTTTCTTCCAGACTTCCAGATCCAAAGGAATAAGCTCATGACTGTTTGCATATGATGTCACAAGGGACAGCGGGATTTGGTAAATCAGCTATTAGATAATCCAGATCATGCGCTCTTTGTGGATGGATCGAGGTATGGTTAGGATGGCAGGTACTACAAGCATAGTCCTTACCACCACACATGTCTGCCCAAGAAGCAGAGCTAAGGGCTCTGGAGATGGCTTGCAGATATGCAGATGGGAAAGCAGCCAACATTTACACTGATTCCAGGTATAGCTCATGACTATGGGCCCATTTGAAAGTCAGAGACTTCCTGACCGTTTCAGGTAAACCCATCAAAATGAGGAAGCAGTGTGGTCTCTGATGGAAGCCATCATGTCGCCTACTTTGGTGGCGCTGATAAAAACAAAGGTTACCGTAAAACAGACTCAGAGGAGGCAAAGGGAAAAGCCAAGGCAGTTCAGGCGGCAACAATAGCTGCCAAATTACCTAGAAAGACCCCTGCCTTAGTGGACACAGCTCAGGTCCTTGAAATAACTACTCCTGTCTCGCTGGAAGTTCTTAAGACCTTACAGAACCAGGCGGGGAAGGAGGAAAGGGACTAGTGCATGAAAAAAGGGGGGAGTGCAAATGAGGAAGGCCTAAAACAGTTCCAAGGGAAACCCTGCCTTCTCAGGTCCCTCTAATCCAGGATGGCACAGGCAACCTATGGGGTGACGCACCAGTCAAAAAACTACTTTGTGTGATCTAGTACATTTTACACCCCAGGATTCAGCACTGTAGCAGCCAGATATACTCAATGATGTATGATTTTTGCCCAGAACAACGTGAGACAAGGTGGTTAAGGTACCCCAGAAACACATGTCTTGCCCTTTGTATCTGTTTCAATGCTTGCAGACTACCTTCAACTACCCAAGGTGGGCATGTATGAGTATGTATTCGTGTGTAATGACTTGCTTTCAGGATGGCCAGAAGCATAAACGGGAGCTAAGACCACAGCAAAGATTATGGCCACAGTTGTATGCAGGTATGGGGTACCTGAGACCATTGAAAGTGACAGAGGTTTTCACTTCAAAGGTGAAGTGATGCAGGAGATGATGAAGGTTTTGGGTGTAGAACAGGCCTTACATGCTTTGTACCATCCACACTAAAATTAAAGATTTAAAAAGCCGTGAACAGAGTACCTGCTGACAGCTCTCTTTTCAGTAAGGTATACCCCAACCGTAAGACAGGCCTTAGTCCCTATAAGGTCCTTTTTGGGTCAGCCCCTAGGACAGGATTGTATTTCCCACAACAGCTCCAGATGCAACATGGCTGTCTGACAGATATTGTGATCAGTTTGCACAAGCATTTGACTAAAATACATTCTCGAGTTTTTGCTTTACTTCCAGATCTTGATAAAGTACCAGGAACCCACCCACTTGTGTCTGGGGATTGGGTGGTGATAAAGGGACACGCAAGAAAAGTCCTCAAACCCTGGTTTGGTGGTCGATTCAAAGTGTTGTTGACCACAAGCACATCAGTGAAGCTCAAAGTAAAGCCTAATTGAAGTAATCTCGAGAAAGTGTTGAGTCTGGAGACTTGAAAGGATGATGTTTCTTGTTCCCCCTTGTGTGACTGCTGATCTTGACTAAAAGAATAAGGATTCTAATTGAGATAATAAAAATGGGTTTCTGGGTTGGGGAAAAGTTGTGCAAAAGGAAGAACAAAGTTGTTACAGTCCGATACTTCTAGCCCAGTGATCCATTGATAGTATTGCCCAAAGATTCTCAGTATTAATAGTTCTTATGTTCACAATAATCAATGGCCAGATCATGAATGCCCTAAAAAGGCTTACTTCCTATTCCTGTATTTATCTTTAATTCTGCTGTTTGCGTTAATTGTTTCTTGTGTCATCCCCTGCATTAGGAGGCTTTTGTTCAAAGTTGTAGCTGAGGCTACTCTGGAGATGATCATGGGAGACCTCCATAAGGATGGGAGACAAGGTCCACTTTGTTCTGTTGCCCCCCCTCCCCCCTGCTAGGACGACACCACCTGGAGATTATCAACCATAGGGACAGACATCTGACTTCCCCTTGTTCAAGTCCAGTGTCATGGGAGGCTATACACTAGGGTAGGTTGTCATGGAGCACTGGGACAGATGTGCTAGGTTTTCATTAGGGAAGGAATGAGGTCCAAGGGGGGACTGATAGAGATATGGCCATCATTCTTTGAATCAGCTAAGAAAGCTCCCATATACTCGAGCTCTCAAACAACACCTTATTTTCTCCAAAGCACAAAGGTTAAATCCTACCCAAGAGAACACGACTCCTTGCTATGTCATATATGCTTTTCTGCTGTTAGTGAAGACTTCATTACAAGATGGCCCCTATAGTTAGATATTTACATAGTTCACATACCACAGTTAGTAAAACAATGCACAGATGCCAATTGTTATCTCTTTTCTTATTTTCATATTTTAGCCAATGTAACAATGCCACAAGCCTCAGGTGGAATGCCCCTCTGATGTCTATTTAACCGGTTTCACTTGCTGTAATAAATGAGAATTTGCTTTGACCCCCAGTGTGTGTGTCACAGTTATTTTCTTCAGTGCACGTAAAACCCTTGGGTTACTTTTAATTTGGAGCAGTAGAGCAAACATAATCAGCCCTGATTGAGGGCATCTCCAACATTAGTGTGAGCTTTGTGCATTTGTAGCCAGTTGTATAATGATTTTTTTTTATTTGTCTCTGGGTTCTAGATTCTTCGAGCTGTTTTGATGGAATATAACAGATTAAAGGGCATCTGTTAGCAGATTTGTACTTATAAAACGGACTGACCGGTTACATGTGCACTTGGCATCTGAAGGCATCTGTATTGGACCTATGTTCATATGTGCTGGCATTGTTGAGAAAAATGATGTTTTAATGAAGCATGAAAATGAGCCTCTAGGAGCAACAAGGTTATTGCTGCTACACCTAGATGCTCTGCAACTGCCACACCCTCTGCACTTTGATTGACAGGGCCAGGTATGATGATGTTTTCACTGCCTGGCCCTGTCAACCAAAGTGCAGAAGGCGCAGTAGTTGCAGAGGGAGCAGAGCTTTTAGGTGTAACAACAATGATCCTGTTGGTCCTAGAGGCTCATTTGCACATATTAAAACTTAATTTATTTTAGCAATACGGGCACATATACAGTCAGGTCCTTAAATATTGGGACACCAACACAATTCTAACATTTTTGGCTCTATACACCACCACAATGGATTTGAAATGAAACAAACAAGATGTGCTTTAACTGCAGACTGTCAGCTTTAATTTGAGGGTATTTACATCCAAATCAGGTGAACGGCGCAGGAATTACAACAGTTTGCATATGTGCCTCCCACTTGTTAACCGCCTCACGTCCGCCCATAGACTATAAACGTCCTATGGGTGGACGTCTATTTCTGACAGCACGTTTTAAAACGTCCTGTCAGAAATAGCAGCTGCACGCTAATCGTGCAGCTGCTGATCGGGTTGCCCGCTGTCAGTGACAGCAAGGCAACCCTAAGACAAGGCAGGGACAGTGCCCAGGTGTCCCTGCCTTCACGATCGCTGCAGACACAGAGCTCACCGAGCGCTGTGTCTGCAGAGAAGGAAGCGCTATGCGCTTCCTGTTCCGGCCTGGCAGTCATGTGACCGCCGTGACCGGAGTGTGCAGGAGCTGTGTGAGGTCTCTCAGAGACCTCGATCAGCCCTGCTGTGAGGCTGTACAGCGCTGGATTGCTGCTGTACAGCCTCTCTAGGGGTGCATTTGTCCTGTAACTGGGGCTACTATGTCAGCCCCAGTTACAGGAGAAATCAACAGTGAAAAAAAAAAGAAAAAGTGAAGTAAATGTCCCCCAGAGGTCTTGTATGACCTTATGGGGGACGAAAAGTGTAAAATAAAAAAAATAAAAATAAAAGGTTGAAAATAAAAAATAAATAAAAAGTTTCACATGTAAAAAAAAAAAAAGTCCCCAAGTAAGGAATGAAAAAAAAAGTTAAAAATAGAAAAAATAAAAAAAAGTATACATATTAGGTATTGCCGCGTCCGTATAAACCAGCTCTATAAAAATATCACATGACCTTACCCCTCGGGTGAACACCGTAAAAAAAGAAATAAAAAAACTGTGTCAAAACAAGCAATTTTTGTCACCTTGCATCACAAAAGGTGCAACACCAAGTGATCAAAAACGCGTATGTCCCACAAAATAGTACCAATAAAACCGTCACCTCATCCCGCAAAAAATGAGCCCCTACATAAGAAAATCGCTCAAAAAATAAAAAAACTATAGCTCTTAGAACATGGAGACACTAAAACATCATTTTTTTGGTTTCAAAAATGCTATTATTGTGTTAAAGTGAAACAAATAAAAAAAAGTATACATATTAGGTATTGCCGCGTCCGTAAAAACCAGCTCTATAAAAATATCACATGACCTAACCCCTCAGGTGAACACCGTAAAAAAAAAAAAAAAAAAACTGTGTCAAAACAAGCAATTTTTGTCACCTTGCATCACAAAAGGTGCAACACCAAGTGATCAAAAACGCGTATGTCCCACAAAATAGTACCAATAAAACCGTCACCTCATCCCGCAAAAAATGAGCCCCTACATAAGAAAATCGCTCAAAAAATAAAAAAACTATAGCTCTCAGAACATGGACACATTAAAACATAATTTTTTTGTTTCAAAAATGCTATTATTGTGTAAAACTTTAATAAATGAGAAAAAGTATACATATTAGGTATCGCCACGTCTGTAACAATCTGCTCTATAAAAATGTCACTTGACTGAACCCCTCAGGTGAACGCTGTAAAAATAAATAAATAGAAACTGTGCTAAAACAACCAATTTTTTGGTCACCTTGCCCCATAAAGTGTTATAATGAATGATCAAAAAATCATATGTACCCAAAAATAGTACTAATAAAACTGGCACCTTATCCCCTAGTTTCCAAAATGGGGTCACTTCTTGGGAGTTTCTACTGTAAGGGTGCATCAGGGGGCTTCAAATGGGACATGGCATCTAAAAACCATGTGGAGTTCCTTTTCTTCTGCGCCCTGCCGTGTGCCCATACAGCAGTTTATGACCACATGTGGGGTGTTTCTGTAAACCGCAGAATCTGGGTAATAAATATTGAGTTTTGTTTGGCTGTTAACCATCGATGTGTTAAAGAAAAAAATTGATTAAAATGGAAAATCTGCCAAAAAAGTGAAATTTAAAAATTTGATCTCCATTTTCCTTTAATTCTTGTGGAACGCCTAAAGAGTTAACAAAGTTTTTAAAATCGGTTTTGAATACCTTGAGGGGTGTAGTTTCTACAATGGGGTCATTTATGGGGGTATCCACTATGTAGGCCCCACAAAGTGACTTCAGACCTGAACTGGTCCTTATAAAGTGGGTTTTGGCAATTTTCTTAAAAATTTGAAGAATTGCTTCTAAACGTCTAAGCCTTCTAACGTCCTAAAAAAAGAAAATGACATTTCCAAAATGATGCCAATATAAAGTAGACATATGGGGAATGTTAAATAATAAATATTTTATGAGGTATCACTTTCTGTTTTAATAGCAGAGAAATTGAAATTTAGAAAATTGCGAATTTTTTAAATTTTTGGGTAAATTTGGGATTTTTTCATAAATAAAGGTGAAATATTTTGACTCAAATTTATGACTATCATGAAGTACAATGTGTCACGAGAAAACAATCTCTGAATGACTTGGATAAATAAAGGCGTTCCAAAGTTATTACCACATAAAGTGAGATATGTCAGTTTTGCAAAATTTGGCCTGGTCAGGAAGGGGGCAAATGGCCCAGATGGGAAGTGGTTAAGGGACCAAAAGTAACGGGACAATTGGCTTCTCAGCTGTTCCATGGCCAGGTGTGTGTTATTCCCTCATTATCCTAATTACAATGAGCAGATACAAGGTCCAGGGTTCATTTCAAGTGTGCTATTTGCATTTGGAATCTGTTGCTGTCAACTCTCAAGATGAGATCCAAAGAGCTGTCACTATCAGTGAAGCAAGCCATCATTAGGCTAAAAAAAACAAAAACAAAAAAACATCAGAGAGATAGCAAAAACATTAGGCTGTCATGCCATGCTCAGACGATGTGCGGAGGTCTGTCAGATTAGCAGCACGTGTCTAATCATTTGTTTTGTTTTGGAGTCGTGCTAGATCCGCCTCCCTTCAGGTGCTCTGGGTGGGGTCATTGGCTTAAATTACTTTCACTCACAGGGGGCCGTGCGGGTTATAGCTCAGTCAGTCTGTGGAAGTAAGGAGTGAAGGATTGGCTTTTCCGGCTCAGATAAGATAAGTTGGTTTCTTATTTCTTTGGTTTCATGTCTTGGCTTTTGTGTGTCGTCTCTCCCCTCCTGGTTCTGAGGGAGCAGGCTGTCCCTTTTTCCCCTTTCCCCATCTCAGGGATTCTATGGTATTCTCAGCTCAGGCACGAGGACACATTATTCCTACCTTCAAAGTCTGAATGTGGGCAAAGCACAATAGGGAGAGCAGTTAGGGATTAGCTAGGAGGTGACCTTATCCCCAGCTTCTCGCCTAGAAAACTTGTTTTGTGATTTATGTATCTTATATCCTGTCCGCCGTGACATAGGCATGGCCAAAACAACAGTTTGGAACATTCTTAAAAAGAAGGAACGCATCGGTGAGCTCAGCAACACCAAAAGACCCGGAAGCCCACAGAAAACAACTGTGGTGGATGACCGAAGAATTCTTTCCCTGGTGAAGAAAACATCCTTCACAACAGTTGGCCAGATCAAGAACACTCTCCAGGAGGTAGGTGTATGTGTGTCAAAGTCAACAATCAAGAGAAGACTTAACCAGAGTGAATACAGAGGGTTCACCACAAGATGTAAATGATTGGTGAGCCTCAAAAACAGGAAGGCCAGATTAGAGTTTGCCAAACGACATCTAAAAAAGCCTTCACAGTTCTGGAACAACATCCTATGGACAGATGAGACCAAGATCAACTTGTACCAAAGTGATGGGAAGAGAAGAGTATGGAGAAGGAAAGGAACTGCTTATGATCCTAAGCATACCACCTCATCAGTGAAGCATGGTGGTGGTAGTGTCATGGCGTGGGCATGTATGACTGCCAATGGAACTAGTTCTCTTGTATTTATTGATGATGTGACTGCTGACATCTACACCCGGTGCAGGCGCACTGAGTAAGGAGCAGCCAAGCGAGCGTCCTCCTATCAGTGCGCCTGCGCCGACTGAAGACCGGTACGGCGAAGGCACGAGATTTGAAACGCAGACAGGGCCAGTCAGAGGACGAGCGCGTTCGGTGGCCCTGTCAATCAACATGAGGAGGGGGCGTCATTATGAAAGGAGGATGCGGCTGCTACCAGCAAGTAGCCGCCCTACTTGCTGGTAGAGAGGTAATTTACATATTATAAAAGTCAGTTTTTTTAAGAAACTACAGAACGAAAATCAGTAAGAGCATTATATATTGATATATCGCAGTATAAGGAATTTAGTGGGGTGACAGAAGCCCTTTAAAAAAACTCTTTGGTTACTTTTGCAGTATGCTTTGGGTCATTGTCCATCTGCACTGTGAAGCTCCGTCCAATGAGTTCTGAAGCATTTGGCTGAATATGAGCAGATAATATTGGCCGAAACACTTCAGAATTCATCCTGCTGCTTTTGTCAGCAGTCACATCATCAATAAATACAAGAGAACCAGTTCCATTGGCAACCATACATGCCCACGCCATGACACTACCACCACCATGCTTCACTGATGAGGTGGTATGCTTAGGATCATGAGCAGTTCCTTTCCTTCTCCATACTCTTCTCTTCCCATCACTCTGGTACAAGTTGATCTTGAATGCAATTCCAAGAGCGTGTGGTTAGATAGTATCAGGTGAAGGTATAGTTGCCACACAATGTCCAGCCTCAAACCTCCAGGGCAGGAGGATAGATGGTAAAATCAAGTCCTGGAGATAATCGCTTAACAGATGTAGCGAAAATGTAGCAAAATGTAGCGCTTTTCAAATGTAGCGAAATAATAGCAGTGAATGCTTCTTACCATATGCCTTCAGTAAGCTCGTTATAATGAAGCGAAGTAGCAGCCAAACACAGCTGAACGCGGCGTCCCACGTGGTATGGAGTCAGAACGTGACGTCTCACGTGACTCACCAGCTGGAGTTGTGGTAGAGTATCTTGTTGCGCTTACAAACACCACCTCAATGCGAGACTGGCTCTGCAGATCACCCCGACCGACGTAGTCACTGCTCGGTCACTTGCGATGCTTGGGGGGAAAAAAAGGCTCACTGTCCCGACTTGCCCAAACGCGTTTCAGGGTATACACTGAGGAAGGGGTGTATACCCTGAAACGCGTTTGGTCAAGTCGGGACAGTGAGCCTTTTTTTCCCCCCAAGCATCGCAAGTGACCGAGCAGTGACTACGTCGGTCAGGGTGATCTGCAGAGCCAGTCTCGCATTGAGGTGGTGTTTGTAAGCGCAACCAGATATGCAACCACAACTCCAGCTGGTAAGTCACGTGAGACGTCACGTTCTGACTCCATAACACGTGGGACGCCGCGTTCAGCTGTGTTTGGCTGCTACTTCGCTTCATTATAACGAGCTTACTGAAGGCATATGGTAAGAAGCATTCACTGCTATTATTTCGCTACATTTGAAAAGCGCTACATTTTGCTACATTTTCGCTACATCTGTTAAGCGATTATCTCCAGGACTTGATTTTACCATCTATCCTCCTGCCCTGGAGGTTTGAGGCTGGACATTGTGTGGCAACTATACCTTCACCTGATACTATCTAACCACACGCTCTTGGAATTGCATTCAGGTACATGTAGACCTGCTGGGACTTATTCTCATTGTGGGCAGTGTCCCATGAACCTTTGAACTTTCATTTGCAATAGTTTTTTTCAGGACCCCACCTTTGGTCATCTATTTTTATTGTTATTGATTTAATGTTTTTATATGACAATTGGATGTGATGTGTGTTATGTATAATACATTTTAATTGGATAATATTTTATCTTGACTACCGCCTTCTGTTCCCTTATAAGGAGTGCCCCTCATTTCTCTATTACCTATTTTTGTCTACCGTGCGGTCTGGGTGGACCGAGAGGTGAGCACCCACCTCCACCCGGTCTATAGGTTGAGCCGCTGGTTCCTATTACAAGTTGATCTTGGTCTCATCTGTCCATGGAATGTTTTTCCAGAACTGTTAAGGCTTTTTTAGATGTCGTTTGGCAAACTCTAATCTGGCCTTCCTGTTTTTGAGGCTCACCAATGGTTTACATCTTGTGGTGAACCATCTGTATTCACTCTGGTGAAGTCTTCTCTTGATTGTTTACTTTGACACACATACACCTACCTCCTGGAGAGTGTTCTTGATCTGGCCAACTGTTGTGAAGGGTGTTTTCTTCACCAGGGAAAGAATTCTTTGGTCATTCACCACAGTTGTTTTCCCTTGTCTTTTTTGGTGAGCTCACCGATGCGTTCCTTCTTTTTAAGAATGTTCCAAACAGTTGTTTTGGCCACGCCTAATGTTTTTGCTATCTCTCTGATGGGTTTGTTTCGTTTTTTCAGCCTAATGATGGCTTGCTTCACTGATAGTGACAGCTCTTTGGATCTCATCTTGAGAGTTGACAGCAACAGATTCCAAATGCAAATAGCACTCTTGAAATGACCTCTGGACCTTTTATCTGATCCTTGTAATTCGGATAATGAGGGAATAACACACACCTGGCCATGGAACAGCTGAGAAACCAATTGTCCCATTACGTTTGGTCCTTTAACAAGTGGGAGGCGCATATGCAAACTGTTGTAATTCCTACACCGTTCACCTTATTTGGATGTAAATACCCTCAAATTAAAGCTGACTGTCTGCAGTTAAAGCACATCTTGTTTGTTTCATTTCAAATCCATTGTGGTGGTGTATAAAGCCAAAAATGTTAGAATTGTGTTGGTGTCCCAATATTTATGGACCTGACTGTATATTGGTTTTAAACAAAGATTTAGTGAAAATATTACTTTTTAACGTCTGTGAATAATTTGGAAATAATTGTGCTTTGGTTAGATTCATACTGATTGTATTGAGACAGTAGCATCAACCATTTAGCAACTCCTTGTTATATATAAATGCCCTTTAGGACTTAATTGTAATGGGGTTGTGTCACTCTTATTATTATATATTTCTGTAAGAATCCATATTATGAATTGCAAAGTCCATTATGAAGTACTAATTTCAGGTTTATAGTCCTGAACGCCATAGTGGGGGACTTAAATGGGTCATCCCATTTTCACTATATTATTGCAAGAAAAAACAACTCTGAACTCTACTGCAATTTCCCCCTTTACAGCTTCTTTACTACTTTGCAGATCTGGCCTCACTTTCAGTGGATGGACATCAGGTAATCCCTCACACACAGCCCATGATTCTGCTAATAAATAGCACTATGATATGTATTGCCTACCCCCATTTTTCTTCACTGTTTACAGAGAGATATAAATATATTCTTCTATGAATTTAGAAGTAGGGAGGAATGAAAGTAAGGTGTTTCGGCCTCTTCTTCTGCTTCACTGTGAGATTACAATACCAGCTCCCAGAAGCTGAAGGCAGCAGGGAAGCCACTGAAAATGTTTTCCTACTACTGAATGCAGGAGAAACTGGACAAGAATTTTGGCCACAGAAGAAACAGCAGGGGTTACCAGCATAGAGAAACATGTATATTGCAATAATACTTAATTTGAAATGCTTTGATTATGGAAGGGGATGTAATACTGTTGACAGCGCCTTCTAAAATGGGAGTAATGTATATGAGACCATTGGGCTGCCCATGTGTTTTCTCAGAGTTTGTTAATGTGGGAATCAGTTTTCCATTGAGCAGGTTACCTGCTGCAATATGCCAAAAACTGTGCCAAATCCCCAGATCTGTATAATCCCTATCAATCACATATGGAATCAGTTGAGCAGGTATAAATAGTGAAGAGGCAGAACGAGACAGTTCCAGCTAATGAACACCAGGCAGATAGACCTCCCTCAAAGGGATCAGGGACCCCCAGGCCCAGTTGAGTAGCACCAGACACCTGCCACATACATGTATAATCAGAGGGGGATAGATAAGCGGAAGCTATCTGACAGCCTAGCTTGGGAGTAGTAATGTTTAATAACTCAGAATGAGGCCGGAGTTGAATTCGCCTTATAGTATATGAGAATGTCGGAGAAGCCAAACCCAAGTCACTTTGGTAAAATGAGGGTATCATATGCAAGACGTGGTTTTGTGCAGCGCTGGCCCAGTAGGAAAATATACAACATTATGAAATATACAACATTATCATTGAATCACATGAAGGAAGGGACTATTACTAAAAATTTTAAAGGAGTTCTCCGGGAATTAAGAAAATGAAAATATTTAAATATTACTTTATTATAAATATATTCCCAAATACCTTTCATTAGTTATAATGTCTCATTTTGTCTAGGGAGCAATTATTAGGAGAAAAAAATGGCCCACATCCTAATAGTACACACAAAACCTGTCCTAATCACACAGGAGGACAAGTTACTTCACAACACTGAGCTAAAGAGCGGCATCGTCCTCCTTTCTGTTCTACTTGTCAGGGATTATGATCCTGAATACATCTGATAAGATCTTCAGCTGAATCTCTGTGGGAATGTAGTTCATGAGGAGACATGAAGAGGGTGGGGATGTGGCTAATGAGCATCAGCACTTGTATGCAGTATCCATTACTACAGCCTGTCTTGCCTGTCCTCTCTGTACTTCATGTCTCCTCATGAACTCCATTGTCACAGATATTCAGCTAAAGTTCATATCAGCTGTATTCAGGATCATAATCCCTGACAAGCAGAGCAGAGAGGAGGATGAGGCAGCTCTTTAGCTCAGTGTTCTGAAGTAACTTATCCTGCTGTGTGATTAGGACAGGTTTTGTGTTTACTAATAGGATGGCGGCCATTTTATTTCCCGGAGAACCCCTTTAAGTATGAATGATCATTAGCCTATTGTGTGTTGAATAACTATGTTCTGTAAGTACATTTTAGTCTGTAATATTACTTTTTGCTAAGGAGGACCTAAGGAGGACCTGTTACCTTTCTGCTTTGAAATAATTACGTTTTTTAGGGATCTTTGTATGGTATTTTTTATGCAGCATACTGAGAAGTTTACATCTTAGACTTAAGCTTCATGAACATGACTATATTACAACTCTGTTTCATATGGAGCTATAATAGGGCTAGTATTGAGCTGCATGAGATTTAGGCTCCTGCAGATTTGCATGAGGCCTCTGCTGTACCACTGTATAATTCCGGTTCCATCCCCTGCAGCTTCCAGCGCTTCATCTTCAATCCAACTTTGTCACGGAACCATGAACCAGACGTACACAAGAGATAAGTGAAAATAAGAAGGCTTTATTGAAAATAAAGCTGTAAAGCAAAAGTCCAAACGAATGGTGAAACCGAAGCAGAGTCTTTGAGAGGCCAGAGATCAGGAACCAGAAGGGTAGTCAGACGAATCCAGGATCAGGAACCAGCAGGGTAGTCAGACGAAGTCAGGATCAAGAACCAGCAGGGTAGTCAGACGAAGCCAGGATCAGGAACCAGCAGGGTAGTCAGACGAAGCCAGGATCAGGAACCAGAAGCAGCAGCAGTCTTAGAAGCATGTGAACACAGGAGGACCAAGCAAGGAACTGAAGCCACAGACCTCCTATATATATGAGCTATGCATCCAGCTCCTCCCAGTGGGAAGGAGGAGCCGCAGGGTGGAAGGCTACAAGAAACCCAGAAACCAAGATGGCCGCCAGCACATGTCAAACGAAGGAGAACAGCAAGAAGGTAAGACCATGACAGTACCTCCCCCTCAAGGGCCCCTCCTCCGCGGAGCAAAAAACGGTTTCTGAGGGAAGCGTGCGTGGAAGGCTCGGAGCAAGGCAGGAGCATGGACATCTGCGGAGGGAACCCAGGAACGCTCCTCTGGACCATAACCACGCCAATGGACCAAAAACTGCACCCGACCGCGGACCAGGCGTGAGTCCAGGATATTGCTCACCTCATACTCCTCATGATTGCCCACTCGGACCGGACGAGGCCGAGGAACCGAGGAAGTGAAACGATTACACACCAGTGGCTTCAACAGGGAGACATGAAACACGTTAGAGATCCGCATGCCAGGAGGAAGCGCAAGGGCATAGGCTACCGGGTTTACCCTGCGAAGCACTCGGAAGGGACCAACAAAGCGAGGCGCCAGCTTGGGAGTGGGCACTCGAAGGTTGAGGTTGCGGGTGGACAACCATACACGGTCTCCGACCTGGTAGGAAGGAGCAGGCGCTCATCTGCGATCAGCCTGGAGTCTCTGGCGCTGCGCAGAGGCCTCATGGGACTTCTGGATCTGTACCCAAGAAGCACGTAGGACGGAAAGGTGATCCTCCACAGCCGGAATATCCTGGGGAGAGAATACCTCCGGTAACACGGCAGGTTGGAACCCATAATTGGCCATGAAGGGAGACGTCCCAGAGGAAGAGTTCACCGCCGTGTTCCTGGCAAACTCAGCCCAAGGCAGAAGGTCAACCCAATTGTCTTGGTGATCGGAGACATAGCAACGAAGGAATTGCTCCAAGGCCTGATTGGATCGTTCTGCGGCCCCATTGGACTGAGGGTGGTAGGCCGAGGAGAAGGAGAGATGAATCCCCAACTGGGAGCAAAAGGCGCGCCAGAACCTGGACACAAACTGACTCCCCCGATCCGACACAATCTCCTTGGGCAAACCGTGCAACCGGAAGACCTCCCTGGCAAAAATCGTGGCCAACTCTTGTGCAGAGGGTAACTTCTTGAGAGGAACACAGTGGCACATTTTGGAAAACCGATCCACAATCATGAGAATGACCGTATGGCCTCGGGATGCAGGGAGGTCCACAATGAAATCCATCCCCAGGTGTGACCATGGGCGCTCCCCGGTGGCTATGGGTTGCAGAAGGCCCAACGGAAGGTGCCGAGGGGACTTACTCTGGGCACAAACGGAGCATGCCGCTACATATGCGGCGATGTCGGAACGTAGGGAAGGCCACCAGAACAGACGTGAAACAGCCCAGGACAGCTGATTCTTTCCAGGATGCCCCGCGGTCTTGGAGTTATGGTAGGTTCGCAACAACCGAGTGCGCAACTCCTCAGGCACAAAACATCTGCCGTTGGGTCTCCCAGGGGGAGCACCAGATTGAGCCGCCAAAATCTGCTCACTCAGGGGAGAGGTCAGGCTGGTGCGAATGGCGGCCAGGATCTGATTCGGAGGTATGACAGAAGTCGGAATCGACTCCTCCCTGGACAGCTCGGAGTACTGCCGTGATAGGGCATCCGCCCTGATGTTCTTGGAACCGGGTAGGTAGGAGACCACGTAATTAAAACGTGACAAGAACAGAGCCCATCTGGCCTGACGTGGTGTCAATCTCTTGGCCTCAGAAAGGTAGGTCAGATTCTTATGGTCCGTCAGGATGAGAACCGGAACCACCGAACCCTCGAGCAAGTGCCTCCATTCTTTAAGGGCCTGCACGATGGCCAATAACTCCCTGTCACCAATCTGATAGTTGCACTCCGCGGAAGACAGTTTCCGGGAGTAAAACCCACAAGGAAGCAGAGGACCCTCTGGTGTTCTACGCTGAGACAGAAGGGCGCCTACTCCCGTCTCAGACGCGTCCACCTCGAGGACAAAGGGCAACCCAGGGTTGGGATGCGACAGAATCGGAGCCGACACAAAAGCGGACTTTAGGGCCTCAAAAGCTCGGATGGCCTCGAGCGGCCAGACCTGGGAATTACTGCCCTTCCTGGTCAGATCCGTGAGAGGCTTGGCCAGCATGGAAAAGTCCCTGATAAACTTCCGATAATAATTGGCGAAGCCCAAAAAGCGCTGCAGGGAACGAAGACCACTGGGCTGGGGCCACTGTAAGACAGCCGAAACCTTCTCAGGATCCATGGAGAACCCCTCAGCGGAAATGATGTAACCTAAGAAGGTTACCTGGGATCGGTGAAATTCGCATTTCTCAAGCTTACCGAACAGCTTGTTCTCTCGTAACCATTGCAACACTCGTCTGACATCCAGAATGTGGGCCTCCATGGATTCAGAATATACCAAGATGTCATCCAAATAGACCACCACACACTGCTGCAACAGGTCACGGAAAACATCGTTGATGAATTCCTGAAAGACTGCGGGCGCATTGCACAACCCAAAGGGCATAACCAAGGATTCATAATGACCGGTCCTGGTGTTGAACGCGGTCTTCCACTCATCGCCCGCCTTGATCCTTACCAGGTTATATGCCGCCCTCAGGTCGAGTTTGGTAAAGACCGTGGCCCCTTTAAGGCGATCGAACAGCTCGGAAATCAAGGGTATCGGGTAAGCGTTCTTGATCGTGATGCGATTGAGACCCCTGTAATCGATGCAAGGCCTCAACTCACCGCCCTTCTTTTTCACAAAGAAAAATCCAGCCCCTGCCGGGGACGAGGATTTGCGAATGTGTCCGCGTGAAAGCGCCTCCCTCACGTACTCCTCCATGGCCTCATTCTCTGCTACCGACAGTGGATAGACTTTGCCACGAGGAGGAACGGCACCAGGTTGTAACTCTATGGCACAATCGTATGGGCGGTGCGGAGGTAGGGCAACCGCGCGCACCTTATCGAATACATCCCGGTACTCCTCGTATTCAGGAGGCAACAGAGAGTCCGAGGAAGTACACAGCAACTTGACAGACCCATGGATGCAACTAGCCCCACACTGCGGTGACCACGAGAGGATCTCGGCCGATCTCCAATCGAAAGTCGGATTATGCTTCTGGAGCCAGGGGTACCCCAAGACCACCGAGTAGTGTGGAGACTAAATTACCTGGAGACAGACCGACTCTCTGTGAACGGCACCAATGGCTATCCCCACTGGAAGGGTCTCATGAGTCACGTGTGACGACAGAAGGGGTCTGCCGTCTATCGCCTCAAGAGCCAGTGGGGAACCTCGAGCCTGCAGAGGAATGGAATTGGCGGCAGCGAACACACTATCAATGAACAAACCACCAGCACCAGAGTCCACCAACGCCTGGGTCGTCACCGAGCCCCCGACCCAGGAGAGGACAACAGTGATCAGTGGTTTGTCAACACGGGAAACCGGGGACGAGGAGACTCCACCCAAGATCTGCCCCCGACAGGATCTCAGGTACGAGCGTTTCCCGGACGGTTCGGACATGCCAACCGAAAATGCCCACCGAGACCACAGTACATGCATCGACCCTCGCGTCTCCGGAGTACCCTCTCCCCCTCGGACAGGCGAGCAAACCCCAGCTGCATGGGTTCACCCCCAGACAAGTCATCCCCAGGAGGCGTGGGAGGAGAGGGAGGCACGGGTGGGACAGCAAACGTAGGCGCCAATCTGTTAGAAGACCTCCGCAGGCTCTCCTTAAAGGAAGGTCTCTCCCTGAGTCTGGTGTCAATCAAAATCAGGAAAGAAATAAGAGACTCGAGCTCCACTGGTAGGTCCTTAGCTGCAACCTCATCCTTCAAGGCATCCGAGAGACCATGAGAGAAAGCAGCGACCAGAGCCTCATTATTCCAGCCCACCTCTGCTGCCAGGGTACGAAACTCAATGGCGTATTCAGCTACGGATCGTGAACCCTGTCTGATGGACATAAGGAGCTTCGCAGCAGAGGCAGCACGAGCCGGCACATCGAATACCTTCCGAAGAGAAGCAACAAAACCGGAAAACTCGGCAACCACCGGATTGTTGTTCTCCCATAAAGGGCTGGCCCAGGCCAAGGCCTTGTCCGAGAGCAGCGAGATCAAGAAGCCCACCTTTGATCTCTCAGTAGGAAAGGCATGTGGCAGCAACTCGAAATAAATGCCCACCTGGTTAAGGAAACCTCGGCACTGAGTTGGCTCTCCCCCAAAGCGCTGTGGAAGAGGGGCAGAACCGGTCATACCCCGAAACACCGCAGGCGCAACAACAGGTGTCGGGGTAGACTCTGGCGCAACAACCGGAGCGGCAGTAGGAGCGACAACCGACCCATCGGCAACGGGAGCGAAATGAGCCGTGCGTTCAAGCAGGGTTTGCAACGCCACAGCGAACCGACCCAACAGGTGATCCTGCTGATCAAGTCTGGCAACCAGCATGGGTAGCGAGGATGGCCCTGTACCGTCAGAACTCATGGCTTGGTCCTAATGTCACGGAACCATGAACCAGACGTACACAAGAGATAAGTGAAAATAAGAAGGCTTTATTGAAAATAAAGCTGTAAAGCAAAAGTCCAAACGAATGGTGAAACCGAAGCAGAGTCTTTGAGAGGCCAGAGATCAGGAACCAGAAGGGTAGTCAGACGAAGCCAGGATCAGGAACCAGCAGGGTAGTCAGACGAAGCCAGGATCAAGAACCAGCAGGGTAGTCAGACGAAGCCAGGATCAGGAACCAGCAGGGTAGTCAGACGAAGCCAGGATCAGGAACCAGAAGCAGCAGCAGTCTTAGAAGCATGTGAACACAGGAGGACCAAGCAAGGAACTGAAGCCACAGACCTCCTATATATATGAGCTAGGCATCCAGCTCCTCCCAGTGGGAAGGAGGAGCCGCAGGGTGGAAGGCTACAAGAAACCCAGAAACCAAGATGGCCGCCAGCACATGTCAAACGAAGGAGAACAGCAAGAAGGTAAGACCATGACAAACTTGCTGCTGCTGCCATCTTCTTGGTTGCAAATTGTAGGTACCTGTATACCCTAACATTCCTACAGCCAATCACTGGGCTTAATGGTACATGACAGTTAGGCTAGTGATTGGCTGTAGCAGTAATGTTGAGATATCATCACTGAAGCCAAACAAACATGCTCCTCCCCGACTTCTCCTTTACCTCCTCGACTTCTCACGCTCCTCCTGATTTCTTCTTTGCCTGCTTGGCTTTTCCTAGTCCTCTCCGAATTATCATTTTCCTCCCTGACTTCTCCTGCTTCTCACCGACTTCTTCTTTTCCTCTCGACTTCGCCCGCTCCTCCTTGACTTTACCTTTCCCCTTACTTCTCCTTGAGGTTTCCTTTGCCCCCCCGACTTTTTTTCTATATTTTTTACTATCCTTGTCAGGATTATACTCAATAAACTAGCCACTTAAAGGGCCACTAAACCCTTAAACCAAGAAAAATGAAGCTTAACCTGCTCTGGAAAGTTTGTCTGTAGTCCTTTCTTCATGAACATCTGCAAGCTGTTGCAGAAAGCAGTTAAGCAGATATATTGCAGTCCAGGGGCTTTGCTAGGTTAAAAAATTTGGGGCCTGGGCCCCTGATGTTTTGTCCCAGGTCCCGAATGTACTGCCTGCCAGCTAGATGCAACTGTATTGCCGTCCTCAGGATGGCAATCTGCATACCTCCCAACTTTTGAAAAGAGGAAAGAGGGATATTATGTACGGTAAGCAAATTTTTCTACAGTAGGTCATGCCTCTAACTCCGCCCACAAATAACAAAACACCAAATCCCACGACATGTCCTGCTTTCTGACAGCCGCTATTATTTGTCCGTTAAAGAAACAGCCGAGTGACCAGCCTCATAAACTTTAATTGGTTATAAAAATGGCCTTGTGACAACTGTTACTTAAACATGCATATAGGTAGTGATGAGCTAACCACGGACCATACGTTATAGTCCTTCGTAACGGAATCCATAACAGAGTCCTTAGATAACCCGAACCTTGTATACCAAACTTGAAAACAGAAGTTCGCTCATGACTACCTATAGGCTAAAAAATATTGCTCCCCTCCTTCCAGCCCCTCCAACATACAGTCCCATGTACATAACATCACTATCTATCTACAGACTGTTCCAATGTACCGTCCCATGTAAATTACGGTACATAGCTCTGTAATTCAGCCTCCTCCAATGTACAGTCCCATGTAAATAACATAATCCCCTCCCTCCAGCCCCCTCCAACATACAGTCCCATGTAGATAACATCACTCTCCTCCCTCCAAAGCTACAGCGCTAGTGAAATAACCTCTTCTTCCCTCCCAGCATATCCCCGGCTCTCAACCTCTTACATTGATTCGGTAGCAGTATGTTCTCTCCACTGCTAAGCCCCACCTCTTCATCCACTGATCACATGGCTGTGACATCATTGCAGGTCCTTGAACTGCTGAGCTCTGCCTACTGACATCATCCCAGGTCCTTCAGTGACTGCAGAGCTCCCCCCCTCCTGATGAGGAGGTTAGTGGAAAGTGGGGAGGGGCAGCTGAGGTGAATGGTAAAGTGGGGAGCGGAGGGCTCCCTGCTTCACCATTATAATCAGCTGTCTCTGCGTCCTATGGAAGCAGAGGGGATCTACTAAAAGGAATGACAGAATGGAATGCCCATAGACTTTAACAGGAAAGTGGAATGCCCATAGAGAATAATGGACCAGATTGGAATGCCCATAGAGAATAATGGAAATTTAATATTTGAATTAGAGACAAAACCATTTGACATATCTAATAATTATTTAGCAGACATACTCTACAAATTCAGTGGGATTATTTAATGTTCAGATTAAGTGGAATTATCACTGTTTTCTGCAGAATGACGAGGGTGAATGACACAAAGGAATGCCCATAGACTATAATGGAAAGTAAACTATGAGCTCATTTGCAGGTAAATCTGTGTTATGTAGGACATTAACCTTTACCACAAGTGTTCCCTGGGTAGAGTAGCATATTGTAAAATGAAAATTACCTTGGATTATAACCGTTTTCTATAGAATGCAAAGGTGATGGTATGCCCATAGACTATAATGGGAAGTAAAATGTGACTTGGTGTCTGAACCATTCGACATATCAAATAAATCTGTAGCAGGCTTACTCTTCAAGTTCAGTGGGATTATTTAAAATTGAGACTAAGT
Source organism: Bufo bufo (assembly GCF_905171765.1). Lineage (NCBI taxonomy): Eukaryota > Metazoa > Chordata > Amphibia > Anura > Bufonidae > Bufo > Bufo bufo. Next base: position 176,624,976 of record NC_053393.1, on the reverse strand, counting down.
GGGATTATCATTGGTTTCTATGATATGAGAAGGGGAATGACACAATGGAATGCCTATAGACTATAATGGTAAGAAAAATGTGACTTGGTGTCTGAATCATTCAACATACCAAATAAATCTGTAGCAGGTTTACTCCTCAAATTCAGTGGGATTATTTAAAATTGAGATTAAGTGGGATTATCATTGGTTTCTATGAAATGCCAAGGAGAATGACACAAAGGAATGCCTATAGACTATAATGGGAAGTAAATTATGAGCTAATTTGCAGGTAAATCTGTGTTATGTAGGACATTAACCTTTACTGCAAGTGTTCCCTGGGTAGAGTAGCATATTGTAAAATGAAAATTACCTTGGATTATAACCTTTTTCTATAGAATGCAAAGGTGAGTGACATAATGGAATGCCTATAGACTATAATGGGAAGTAAAACGTGACTTTATGCCAGAAACATTCAACATATCAAATAAATCGGTAGCAGGCTTACTCTTCAAGTTCAGTGGCATTATTTAAAATTGAGATTAAGTGGGATTATCATTGGTTTCTATGATATGAGAAGGGGAATGACACAATGGAATGCCCATAGACTATAATGTGAAGTAAACTCTGAGCTCATTTGCAGGTAAATCTGTGTTATGTAGGACATTAACATGATAATCCCACTTAATCTCAATTTTAAATAATCCCACTGAATTTGCTACAGATTTTTTTGATATGTTGAATGTTTCAGACACCAAGTCACGTTTTACTTCCCATTATAGTCTATGGGCATTCCATTGTGTCATTCCCCTTCTCATGGTGGTCCACATGGGAATTCACATGGGACTGTATTTTGGAGGGGGCTGTAGATAGAGAGGGATGTTATTTACATGGGACTGTATATTGGAGGGGGCTGGAGAGATGGTGTGATGTTATTTACATAGGACTCTATGGTGGAGGGAGGGAAATAGTGTTATTTACATGGGACTATATATTGGAGGGACTGAAGAGAGAGGGAATGATGTTATTTACATGGGACTGTATTTTGCAGGGGGCCAGAGAGATAGTGTGATGCTATTTACATGGGACTGTTTGGTGGAGGGAGGAATATAACTAAATAGAGCACTGCAGGGGGCATTATAAATACTTGGGGCACTTCAGGGTGAGCCTTATAGTAGGGGGCAGTATAAATACTGGGGGCACTGTAGGAGTATTATAAATCCAGGGGACATTATAGGCATTCTTATTACTACTGGGGGCTCTATAGGAGAAACTTATAGATCTGCCTTATTTCTACTAAGAGCACTATGGGGTGGGGGGTTATTACTACTGAGGGGTCTGTAGAAAGCTTTATTACTACTGGGGGAACAATAGGGGACCTTGTTTCTACTGGGGGATCTGTGAGGGTATTATTTATACTGTTACACTAAATAAATACAAACTAACTTAGTGTCAGTATCAGCATACAAACATAACAGAATGTGTAAATAGGTATAAAAGTGCGGAGCTCTCGCACAAACCTATATAACCGGAGTACTCCTAGGAATGAGACCTAATGACTGAATTTAGGCTACAAGGGTTATTCTAATGAACCGCTCAAATGTCCATGATTATAAATACCAGTTTGCCAACTGGTTAGAACCAAAAGTTCAAGATTGTCCTTGTTGTAATTTCCCACAAGGGGGACTCTGTGTTTAAATGTCGTCTGACCGATAGTAACCACACTTGCTCCAATCTGTGGGGCTCCACTTACTTGTTCCTGGCGGAGCAAACCCTCAGACCCGCTCGCTCAGCGTCCCACGTGTCCAGCCAAGGAGTCGATCGCTGGTTTGTGACGTAGGCGCCTGCACCGTCCGGCCAGACGGAAGATGGTATAGCTGAGCCGAGACGGTGATTGCCTGAACTTGTCAGGCCAGGGAGAGTGAACACAGCAGGATTTACCTTGTGCTTGTGGCAGTGTCAGATGTAACAACACAGTTTCAGTCCACTTAGTAGATTCTTAATGAACAAATCTTTGCAGCGGTATATGTTTGAAGAAAAGTCCTCTTGCGTTTTTTAGAAAAACCGCACCGGTAGCCTGGTCTCAATACACACTAGACGCGTTTCGGAAACAAGTTCCTTCCTCAGTAGATAGTTGTATAATGCTCACATTATACAACTATCTACTGAGGAAGGAACTTGTTTCCGAAACGCGTCTAGTGTGTATTGAGACCAGGCTACCGGTGCGGTTTTTCTAAAAAACGCAAGAGGACTTTTCTTCAAACATATACCGCTGCAAAGATTTGTTCATTAAGAATCTACTAAGTGGACTAAAACTGTGTTGTTACATCTGACACTGCCACAAGCACAAGGTAAATCCTGCTTTGTTCACTCTCCCTGGCCTGACAAGTTCAGGCAATCACCGTCTCGGCTCAGCTATACCATCTTCCGTCTGGCCGGACGGTGCAGGCGCCTACGTCACAAACCAGCGATCGACTCCTTGGCTGGACACGTGGGACGCTGAGCGAGCGGGTCTGAGGGTTTGCTCCGCCAGGAACAAGTAAGTGGAGCCCCACAGATTGGAGCAAGTGTGGTTACTATCGGTCAGACGACATTTAAACACAGAGTCCCCCTTGTGGGAAATTACAACAAGGACAATCTTGAACTTTTGGTTCTAACCAGTTGGCAAACTGGTATTTATAATCATGGACATTTGAGCGGTTCATTAGAATAACCCTTGTAGCCTAAATTCAGTCATTAGGTCTCATTCCTAGGAGTACTCCGGTTATATAGGTTTGTGCGAGAGCTCCGCACTTTTATACCTATTTACACATTCTGTTATGTTTGTATGCTGATACTGACACTAAGTTAGTTTGTATTTATTTAGTGTAACAATAAATTTCATGCAAAAATACTGTGAGCCAGCCTATATTATTATTTATTGATTTATTCCTTTTTTCAGCTGGTAACTGAAAGGCTGAGCTCCAGTAGTTTGCTGGTGGAGCCTTTTCTAATTATCTGATACTATTATTTATACTGGGGGGCAGTATTACTAATGGGGGCATTCTTGGGGAGCATTATCACAATTGGGCGCACTGTAGGGGACGGTATTACTAATTAGGGCATTCTAGAAGGGATTTACTATTGGTGGGACTATGGGGAGCACTATTACTATGGGGGGCACTACTTTTTCTTCAGGATAGTATTTGGGGGTATTAGGGAGCACAGCAAGCAGCAGAATAACACTGTGGGGACTCCAAGTTGGGGGATGAAGATAGAAATGTGAGGAAGCTAAGATGTCTGTGTGTCACACTCTGCAGAGACGAGGAACGGCTGAAAGAAGTTGTACGGACCAAATGGAGACGATGATGACAGAGAAGATCTACATCAGAGGATGTCACCTGGGAGGCCCTGGATGTGACAGGTATGTGCTGCGATTCAGAGAACTGGGCCATATTCATTGGGGCTTGGGCCCCGGATTATTTGAGGCCCTAGCAACGCCCCTTCTGCAGTCAGTGAGGGGTCTTTTTTCTCTCTTTATCCCCATCTTTGGCTGGAGACTGACTATCTGCAGAGCTCACAGGCAGATATGAAGTTCGGCCAGGTGGCGGGGCTTAAAGAGGACCTTTCGCTTGTATACAAACGAAAAACTAACTATATCAGTGGGCAGAGCGGCGCCCAGGGGTCCCCCTGCACTTACTAGTATGTCTGTGCGCCGCTCCGTTCGCCCGGTATAGGCTCCGGTGTCTGCGCTCACTGGACTGATTTTTTGTATGAGGCGTGTCCCTTGCTGCAGCGCTGGCCAATCGCAGCGCACAGCTCATAGTTCCACATGGTGTAACCAAATGTATTCTGTACTATTATTAGGAGATTCCTTCCAACAAATGGAATGTTGTGTGTGACAAAAGTTATCCAGACTACTCTTCCTCCTAAACTTTCTGCCTCACATGCTCTAGGGGGAAGGGTAGTAGACATGGCTGCAGCCTGAGACAACAATTCAAAGCTATTCTATTGTATTTTTCATGGTCTGCGGTTGTGATATTTAATAAAACAAGATCAAATAACAAGTACAATGAGATTTTTACTTTTGTTTTTTCTTTTTGTGTATGTGTTTATATGCTGGCTGTAGTTTCCCTTTAAAACTCTTAAACTGTTCTGCCTGTGAGATAAGATGATTTCCTTATCAGCCTTAACTTCTCCTAAGCCATAGTTTTTTCCTTGCATAAGTAATTTGGTAAGTGGTAAGTTTTTATTTTTCTCTGTCTTCATGTTTTTTTTGTGAATGATTTTTTTAAAACTTTTATAATGTATCATTTTCTAATGAAAAGAGGCTTATTTCTTCGAGCTTTCTTAAGCTTATTTTTACTGGGGTAGCAGAAGATATCCACTCTCTGGCAAGCACCTTAGACCTGTAGCCACTTTTGCCTGCGGCCTCTAAAGGGATGCCATAATCAGCATTATCTGCAATCTTTGCAGTTGCGGCTGTAAAAGCAATTCACTATGAACAAAAGTAAAGAAATTATAGGCTTTGCTAAAAACTGGTCCAATTTATTTTAGTGGAGGTATTATCTTAATTGTCCACAAGATGGAGCATGTGCTTTATTTTTCTCTATTGAGCGTAGCCATCATCACTAGGGATGAGCAAATCGACTCCGGATGAAACATCCGAAGTTGATTTACATAAAACTTCGTTCCAATATTAGAATGTATTGGCTCTGATGAGCCGAAGTTATGTGTACTGTAAAAAAACATTTCCCGAACTCGGGTTCGGTTCCAAGTGTTACCTTGGAACCAATCCCAAGTTTGGAAAATGTTTTTTCACAGTACAAATTCAATTATGAAGTTATTACCCGAAGTCTCGCGAGACTTCGCAAAGCAATAACTTCGGCTCATCTGAGCCAATACATTCTAATACTGTACGGAACTCCTGCTCCGTACAGTTTTGGAACAAAGTTTTATGCGAATCGACTTCGGATGTTCCATCCGAAGTTGATTCGCTCATCCCTAATCATCGCTGCACAGTAAAAAATAAAATAAAATAGATAAAACATTAAAGAAATCCCTTAAAGAGCTCTCCTGACATGACTGTTTTAGTAAATACTACGATAATGGAGCATCTTTTCTTTGTATTTTGACATTCTTCTTTTGTTACACAGTAGATGTATGAATGCTGACGACTAGGTGTTACCATTTTGTTTGTCAATATGGTGTGTCCCTACACAGAATGACACTGTAAATGAGTGTCCTTATGCCCTATTAGGACATATTAATGTAATCAATCTGTGATCTGCGTGTTTCAATTAGGGCTCTTTCACACGAGCAAGTTTTCTGTCCAGATGTGATGTGTCTAGATACATAACACATAGCATCCGGACTGAATCCTGACCCATTCATTTTGATGGGTATGTATACACGAGAGTTGTTTTTCATGCATGATTTCTGCATTCAGGAAAAATATTAGCATATTCTATATTGTGCGTTTTTCATGCAGCACTGGTGCCATAGAAGTGAATGGAACTTGCATAAAATGGGAGGCATCCGGATGCAGGGCGTTTTTCATTGATGATTGCTAGAAAATGTAAATTGCTATTCTTCACGCGTGAGAAAAACACATGCAATTCGGATGAAAAAATGCACATGCGGAATGCAATCGCAGAAAAAAACCTGATTGAATATGTGTGCAAAACCTTCCGTTTTTCCCTGGACAGATCCTGACACTATCTGTACTGCTTGTGTGAAAGAGGCCTTAGGGTTGGCCAGATTATTGCTAACAGGCGTTCGTAGGAATGCTCGTTAGTGATTATCTGCCTGTGTAAAGATTCCGCATATTACCACATGAACGGGCAAATGCTTGTTCATTAGGTAATCACATCTTTTATGCATACATTGCTTAGGCTAATATTCCTGACTACCAGGAGTACATATGGCTAGAGCCCAAGGGAGCTCAATCCATGATGGTGCTAAGGGGCAGTGCTAGCTGTGGGGCTCTTGTGCGTCGGAGCCCTAGTTATCCATAGTTGGGCAGTAGAGTACTTAGGTCTGCCGCTCTTCTCCAGAGTCCCAGAAACACAAATTCCAAGCTCACCTTTGCAAGTCCTGAAGATGGGTACCTGGCTTAAAGGGGTTGTCTCATCATCGGCAATGGGGGCATATCGCTAGCTGTGGGACCCGTGCCTATATCGAGAACGGGGCCCCACAAGTGAAGGAGGGCGCACTGCGCATGCGCGGTATGCTCCCATTCACTTCTATATGGAGCCGGCTTGGTGGTAGCCAGACCGGAGTCCTCCAGTCACCACCTTGCGTGGCTCCTTTCACGATATAGGTGCGGGTCCCAGAATTGGGACCCGCACCTATAAGACAATGTGGGCATATCCTAGCGATATGCCCCCATTGTCCATGATGAGACAACCCCTTTAAGAACATTGCAGAAAGCAAATCCTCCACAGGTGTGGGACGCATGGAGCTCTAATACTTCAGAGTCTCTTCCTTTGGTTCTTCTTCTTGCACGTCGCACCCCTTCCTCTCAGGCAACATGAGGAAGGGGAATGGGCACAGCAGGTGAAAATTAATGTGTACATTTTTTTTTTTATTCAAATCACACCCCCTTCCAATGTTATACATAAAAATAAACAATACAAAATAAACATAATAGGTATCACCTTATCCCAAAATGCCCAAACTATTTAACATATAAAAATCCATGATTCGCCATTTTTGGTCACTTTATCCAAAAAACTTTATCCAAAAATGATGTCTTAATATATGCAAATTAGCCTCTAGGAGCAACGGAGGTGTATACCTAGAGGCTCACCTCTCTCTGCAACTGCTGTACCCTCTCCACTTTGATTGACAGGGCCTAACAGTAAAAACATCATCATTTGATTGGATTAACAAGCACTCATACATCCAAGGCTGTATCTAGGATGTTGATATGGGTTAGTGCAAATATTGTGGTGGTGGAGAGGTATAGTTGGGAGAACTGGTTTTGTGATGACTACCTTAATATTTGGCGATCCTTTAATAATGTAGTTGAAAATATTAATATTAATACATGAAGCTCTTAATCATTAATATACAATGTATTTATAATATAAGAAAATGTAGATTAGACTAAAACTAAAGATAAAAAAGGTCAGATAAAATTCACAGTCTCTCTGTATTGTCAGTTAGTTCGGTATTTTCATAATTAATAAATGAGCTTGAAAGAAATTTCTTCTCCAGTGAAACTTGTGCCAAAATATATAAACAATAGAAGAATAGAGAAAGTAAAAAAAAAAAAAAAAAAGTAATAAGAAAAATATAAAAATATAAAAAATATATAAATAAATAAGTTGGTGATAAGTCTTAAAGAATCAATTTTTTCTTAGTGGTGATATAAAGATGATATAAAGATTGATAGTGATAGGTGATGGTGTCCTTTTGGTTTGTACTTATTTGTTGACTTGAGTCAATTCATTTATAAAGTGCATTATTGCTGAGCTCAGTAATTATTGCAATACCGTGTATTGATGTTTGCTACTAAGTAGCTAGATTACCGTATTGGTGTTAGTGCTGGGGGCAGTTGCTGCTTTCGCCGGCCGTATCTCTACCTTCAGTCCGCGGTGTGGTAATGGTTTCCTGAAGTTGGCGTCCCACATGTTGATGCGCTTCACCGCTGTGTTCAGGGGTTGTAGGAATCTCACCCCAGCTGGATGTTCGCCCGCTTATTTCTGCAGTCAGGGATATTCTCTCTTATTTGTAGGTGATGATTTTTATCCTTGATACTTTCGGCATATATATTGCAAATAGCAGTTTCTTTAGATTGGATTCATATAATCCCCTTGTTCCACTGCATCTCGTTAGGTGAGCCACCACACACTTAGTCATTTTTAAAAACATCATCATGCCTGAGCCCTGTCAATCAAAGTGCAAAGGGCGCAGCAGTTACAGAGAAAGCCGAGCCTCTAGGTGTAACAGCAACACCCCGTTGCTCCTAGACCTTCATTTGCTTCATATTTCTTACCAATGCAGGCACATATGAACATGGGACCAACACAGATGCCTTCAGCTGCCAAGCGCACAGGTCACCCAGTTTCAGATGCCCGTTAAGGGGTTGTGAGAGATTTTAACATTCATGGCCTATCCTAAGGGTAGGTCATCAATATCAAAACCTTGGACAACCTCTTCAAAAGATAAAAAAATAAAAAGTTGTGAGAACATATATATTTAGCCTCCTTTGCTAGGAAATCCCTAAATTAGGTCTGGCAAACCAATTAACTTCCAAAGTCACATAATTAGTTGAATAACCAGTTAAAGACTGGGCTAGTGGGCTACTTACCCTGTTCATGAGCAAAAGCATTTTTCATTTTTTGAGTACCTGCATCTTTGAAAGTCCTAACTTTTTTCTGTTCGGTTAAATAAATAATTTTCTGTAAAATGCTGTGGAAATATTTATTTAATGTAAAACAGAACTGATTTTTTCCTTTAAGAGTTTTATTACTTGCAGCTCCACATATGTGGTTTATACTATAGTTTGTGAGCACTGCAATAAGCAATATTTTGGATGTACAACTAGGACCTTACTTAAACATATTCAGACATTTAGTGGACATACATAGTTCTGATCACAGGAACATAGAGAGAGAGCAAGAGTGCTACAAATCACTACACGTCAATATACAGTAAATAAAAAAAAATCTGGTTTTTCCCGATCAATCTGCACTCAATACCCTATATTGACAAAGTGAAAAGAGAATGTCAGAAATCTTTGCTAATTAACCACTTCCCGACCACCCATTGACTATAAACATGCTGGGCTGCTAATCGTGCAGCTGCTGTGCTGGGGGTCTGCTGTCAATGACAGCAGGGCACCCCAGAGATAAGGGACAGTTCCCAGGTGTTCCTGCCTTCTGGATCGCTTTATACACAGCACTGAACGAGCGCTGTGTGTATACAGCAAGGAAGCAATGTGCCTGTCCCAACCCAGTGGTCATGTCGGGGCCGGGGGACTGCAGGAGCTGCCGGGTCTTTCACAGACCACGATCAGCCCTGCAGTGAGGCTGTAAAGCACAGTATTATGCTGTTCAGCCTTTCTGGGGGTGTATTTCCCCTGTAACTGGGGCTACTATGTCAGCCCTAGTTACAGGAGAAATCAAAAGTGGAAAAATAAAAATGAAGTTAAATGTCCCCTCAGAGGTCTTGTATGACCTTATGGGGGACACAAAATGTAATTAAGTGTTTTATAAATAAAATAAAAAAGTGTCACATGTTAAAAAAATTGGGCCCAGGTGCTAAAAAATACCTGATACTGCCACCTGCTTCACTGGAGGAATGGTATTGGGCAGGTTATGGGCGGTGCGTAGTTTCCTCCAGACATGATGCTTAGAATTGAGGCCAAAAGGTTCAATCTTGGTGTCGTGAGACCAGAGTCCATTAGATGCTTTTTTTTGCAAACGGGCTTTCATGTGTATGTTACTGAGAGAAGGCTTCTTTCTGCCATAAATTCCATATTGGTGGCATCTGGAAATGCCTCTCATCTGCACATTGGATCTTTGGAGCTCAGCCAAAACAATTATTGGGTTCCTGGTCACCTCTGTTACCAAGCGATCAGTTTTTGGGGCAGGCAGCCCTTGGAAGAGTCCTAGTTGTTCAAAATGTCTTACATTTAAGAATTATAAAGTCCACTGTGCTCTTGGGAACTTTCAGTGCAGCAGTGTACCAGTCTCCAGATCTATATCTCCACGCAATCCTGTCTACGAGCTCTACAGGCAGTTTTTTTTCCTCCTTCTTCCTCCTGGCTGGGTTTTGGACTGATATGCATTGTCAGCTGTGAGACCTTATATAGAAAGAAAGAAAAAGGGGTGTGTCTTTTAAAGACCTTCTGAATGCATTGAATATTTATATAATAACTCACCCAATTTACCTAATCACCACATACATAAAAATGCCACCACCCCATTAAATAAAGGGAATGTGTCATCAGAAAATGACCTATTGTTAAAATCACTTTTCTATGTTATTTTTAATTTTCCATTTCATTTTATACATTTAAACTAAAACCAAAAATCCTGCAGTTTTTTGCACTGGCCACTATGTCTAATAAATGACACACAAAAGGAATAGACAACAGTCTAGGCCTCAAAAGCTAAGGAAGAGGGATTTTGACCTCCTAGTAATCCCTAGACCTTTCCCTAACTCCTGCCAGTATGAGCAGATCCTGATGATGGAAATGCTCATACGCCGTATACCTATGCCCTGCTAAAACTGACGAGCCCTAGGATAGGTAGCAGGAGACGAGACAGCTGGTTCCTTCCCAGATGAATAAACCCGCATCTCACTGAGGCCTAGAACCAAAACACAACAGAGAACAACAAACAGAACAGGCAACTTGTACTTAGCTTTGAGATGAATGGAGAAGCAGGAGATCCAAGACAAACAAGCTCTAGCAACTCTAAGAGGAAATATCAACCGCATGGTCAGCAGTGTGAGGCGAACCTAAATAGAGCCTCATCACTGATAACAAGCAGAACCTGAGAAGAGGTGAGATTCTGCCAAACAACATCATACAAAGAGGAAAACAGAGAGATCTGTCAGATAGCCTCATGTGCAGCAAGTCTATCCGATCTTCTCACCTCTGTCATGGGAGGGACTGTGACAATATCACCTCTATGTATTGATAAGACAGGATCCACCATTCACAATAGGTGATTGTGAAAACGTATCTATTCCTTCCTTGTACAATGACCTCTGTACAGGGAACAGTGTGTGCCTAGAAAACTATCCCATGATGGTTTTGTAATCTTTCCCAGCCTGATAAGCATCAGCAACTCTTTTTCTGAGATCTTCCGAAATCTTCTTTGTCCATGCCATAATACATTTCCATAAACGTGTTGTGAAGATCAGATTTTGATAGATCACAAGAACATTGTTCTTTAATCACTTCCAGACCGGGCCATTTGCCCCCTTCCTGACCAGGCCAAATTTTGCAATTCTGACATGTGTCACTTTATGTGGTAATAACTTTGAACTCTTTTACTTATCCAAGCCATTCAGAGATTGTGTTCTCGTGACACATTGTACTTCATGTTAATGGTAAATTTGAGTCAATATGTTTTACCTTTATTTATAAAAAAATCCAAAAGTTAACGAAAATTTGAAAAAATATCACTGTTTTCTAAATTTGAATTTCTCTGCTCTTAAGACAGAAAGTGATGCCTCATAAAACATTCAATAATTAATATTCCCCATATATCTACTTTATGTTGGCATAATTTTGGCAATGTAATTTTATTTTTTTAGGACGTTAGAAGGCTTAGAATTTTAGAAGCATTTCTTAAAATTTGTAAGAAAATTTCCAAAACCCACTTTTTAAGAACCAGTTCAGGTCGGAAGTCACTTTGTGGGGCTTACATAGTGGAAATCCCCCACAAATTACCCCATTGTAAAAACCACACCCCTAAAGTTACTCAAAACTGATTTTACAAACTTTGTTAACCCTTTAGGTGTTCCACAAGAATTAAAGGAAAATGGAGATGACATTTCTAAATTTCACTTTTTTGGCAGATTTTCCATTTTAATCAATTTTTTTCTTTAACACATCGCGGGTTAACAGTAAAACAAAACTCAATATTTATTTCCCCGATTCTGCGGTTTACAGAAACACCCCACATGTGGTCATAAACTGATATAAGGGCACACGGCAGGGCGCAGAAGAAAAGGAACACCATATGGTTTTTGGAAGGCAGATTTTGCTAAACTGGTTTTTAGATGCCATGTCCAATTTGAAGCCCCCCTGATGCACAGTTACAGTAGAAACTCACAAAAATTTTGGAAACTAGGGGATAAGGTGCCAGTTTTAATGGTACGATTTTGGGGTACATATGATTTTTAATTGCTCTATATTACGTTTTTTGTGATATTTTTATAGAGCAGGTTGTTACAGACGCAATGATATCAAATATGTCTTGCTTTGTTTGTTTCAGTTTTACATAAAGCATTTTTGAAAAAAAAATTATGTTTTTGTGTCTCCATTTTCTGAACGCCATATTTCTTTTTATTCTTCTGCCGATCATCTTGTGCAGGGGCTCGTTTTTTGAAGAAAGAGTTGATGTTTGTATCGGTACCATTTTTGGGTACATATGATTTTTTGATCATTCATTATTACACTTTATGGGGCAAGGTGACCAAAAAATTGTTTGTTTTAGCACAGTTTTTATTTATTTAATTTTACAACATTCACCCGAGGGGTTAAGTCATGTGACAATTTTAAAGAGCAGGTCGTAAACAGATGTGGCAATACGTAATATGTCTACTTTTTCTTATTTATTAAAATTTTATTCAATAATAGCATTTTTTAAACAAAAAAAATGATGTTTTAGTGTCTCCATAGTCAGAGAGCCATAGATTTTTTATTTTTTGGCCGATTGGCTTTTTTTTTTTATGGTGTTTATCGGATGGGGTGGATCATGTGATATATTTATAATGCCGGCTGTCACGGACGCGGAAATACCAAATATGTCCATTTTATTATTATTTTTTTCTATTTTTAACATTTTTTTTAAATTACTTAATTAGGGGAATTAGTTTTTCTTACATGTGAAACCTTCCTTTTTAATTTTTTTTATAAAACACTTTATTTTTTTTATTTTACACTTTGCGTCCCCCATGAGGTCATACAAGACCTCTGGGGGACATTTAACTTCACTTTTTTTTTCACTTTTGATTTCTCCTGTAACTGGGGCTGACATAATAGCTCCAGTTACAGGGAAAATACACCCCCTAGAAAGGCTGTACAGCATAATACAGTGCTGTACAGCCTCAGTGCAGGGCTGATCAAGGTATGTGGAAGACCCGACAGCTCCTGCACTCTCCCGGCCCCTGCGGTCACATGACCACCGGGCCGGGCTGTGTATACAGCGATCTAGAAGGCAGGGGCACCTGGGAACTGTCCCTGCCTTCGCCCTGGGTTGACCTGCTGTCACTGACAGCAGGCCCCCCGCTCGGCAGCTGCACGATTAGCGTGCAGCTGCCATCTCTAAATGGACATTCCAAAACGTCCATTTAGAGATAAATAACCGCCCATAGGACGTTTATATCCTATGGGCGGTCGGAAACTGGTTAATAAAACTGGTCACCCACTCACATCCGATTGCCATCCCATGGATTGAATGCAAAAAAATGTAAGCTGGAAGCCCTGTCACAAGAGGCAACACATGTGACCAGAGGATATCATGCACATATCGCTGACCTATTCCCTCAAAGCACTATTGGGTTGACCAAATGTCTTATGCGATGGCTCCTGAGATTATTACACTAGCATTTTGCCAGTGTGTCGTTCCACAGCAAAGGCAAGATTGAAGTGCTCACCATGAGGCCTCCATATTCGAACCTGGAGATCCCAGATTAGTCGCTAAAGATGGCACAGTTCAATTCTGTTGTAGTCCACTTTTGTCATTCAAAACACCTATGCAAACTAAGGCTGCATGCGCTGGCTGTCAATGGCAGGCCACGTAATGGGCTGCTTGACACCAAATTTCCTTCCTCATAAGTGCCTGGAATTGGTACAAGCAAAGACAGAGGTGTGTAATGAAGATGCCACTTGTGTCTGGATCAATAAAACTGTGGGAACTGCTTAGGCTTGTCTGTAGACCAAACAATACTCTCTACAGCTAGTCTGTCCAGGCTGTCCAAAGCCTGTTGGCCATGTGTGCATGCCCTCAAGTAACCACTGCTCCCAACACCTAATAGCTAGGTCAGAATGGCTTAGATGGCAGGCAATTCCTCAAAATAACCATTCTGCTTCTCTTACTCCAAAGTCTGTCAACTGGTCAAAATGTCTTTGACTGTGTCTTATAGGCATGTCTAGCAGTCAATGATTTCTCATCAAGAAATACACTACCCAAGAGTAGCCTCTAAGAGACTTTTAATGGGGCAGGGGAGGAAGCACCTTTACGCCTGCCTACTTGTTGCACTTGGAATTACCATATTTTTTCTCTTTATAAGATACACATTTTATCAATTTCTTTTTACTTAAACTGCCTGCGTCTTATAAACGGCAGTCAGGGAGATCCGGCATGGCTAGACCTCTTGGCTCCTTCCTCCATGATCTAGCAGAGCGCACATTCAGTGAGAGAGCAGTGCATTTGCACACACCTCTCTCTCCCTGCCCACACCCATCTGTATGATCAGTGCCAGCAGGAGAACCCATGGGGATGAAGGTCCTACATCTGTATTGAAAGGAAATGAAGACTCCAAGTATAGCTTAACACCTTAAGGACCCAGGACGAGCATTCACATGCGGTGCCGCGATCAGCAGCACGGATCCGACTGTTACTGACAGCCAGATCCCTTATGCATCCACCAACATCAGTGATAACAGTGATGCCAGTGGATTAACCCCTCATATGCCGCGGTCAGCGCTGACCACTGCATATGGGAGGTTTGCACTCCCTCTCCTTAGCCATTGGGTCACCGCGCTGCGGTGGCGGGGACCAAATGGTTGCCATGGCAGCCCCAATGCCTTACACAGGCATCAGGGCCTGCCAGCTACGGAAGCCCAGGAGATCCAGCCTGAGGGCTGGGTCTCCTAGGCAACTGTCAACGTCTTACTGTGTAAGATGCTGACAGTTCAATTTATTACAATACAGAATGTATTGTACTGAATTGAAACAGGGATCAAACCCTAAAAATGTGAAGTCCCACAGTGGGACAAATATAGAAAGTAATAAAAAGTGAAAAAAAGTGTTTTTTTTATAATAAAAAATGAAAAGTTTAAAGTAAAAAAAAAAGAAAAGCATCCTTTCCCCAAAATAAAGTTAAAAAAATTGTAAAAATAGGGAATAAAAGAAAAGTAGACATATTAGGTATCGCCGCATCCGTAAAAACCTGCGCTATAAAAATATCACATGACTTAACCCTCAGGTAAATACCATAAAAAATAAAAAAAAGGTGTCAAAAAAGCCATTTTTTGTCATCTTACATCACAAAAAGTGTAATAGCAAGCAATCAAAAAGTCATATGCACCCCAATATAGTGCCAATCAAACAGTCATCTCATCCCGCAAAAATGATACCCTACCTAAGACAATCGCCTATGGAGACACTAAAACAATTTTTTTTTGGTTTCAAAAATGCTTTTATTGTGTTAAATGTAAAAAACTATTGAAAAGTAGACATATTAGGTATCGCCGTGTCCATAAGAACCTGCTCTATAAAAAATACCACATGACCTAACCCCTCAGGTGCACACTGTAAAAAAGATAAAATAAAAACTGTGTTTAAAAAGCCATTTTTTGTCACCTTACATCACAAAAAGTGTAATAGCAAGCGATCAAAAAGGCGTATGACCCCCGAAATAGTGCCAATCAAGCAGTCATCGCATCCCGCAAAAATGATACCCTTCCTAAGACAATCTCCCAAAAAATAAAAAAAAACTATGGCTCTCAGACTATGGAGACACTAAAACATGATTTTAGTTTTTTGTTTCAAAAATGATTTTATTGTGTAAAGCTTAAATAAATAAAATAAAGTATACATATTAGGTATTGCCATGTCCGTAATGACCTGCTCTATAAAAATATCATATGACCTAACCCCTCAGATGAACACCGTAAAAAAAAAACTCTGTAAAAAAAAGCTATTTTTTTGTTACCTTACATCACAAAAAGTGTAATACCAAGCGATCAAAAAGTCATGCACACCCCAAAATAGTGCCAATCAAACCGTCATCTCATCCTGCAAAAATGATATCCTATAAATCACAGAAAAAATCTCACAACCAAGCTTCCACACAACCGCATAGCAGGACAACTAATGCAATGTGAACAAAGCAAGACTGTAAGCCACACCCATATCAGACCATGTGATGGAGGTTACCAGGTGCAAAAGAGAGTGTTTGAATGCCAGGTAAAGGCACATACACTACATATAAAACAAGACACAAACACAGAAAATAGTGGCAAATCTGGGGGAGCTGCTCAACCCCTAACACTGTAGCGTGTTTTTCATTGGGGGAGCAGCCCCACCGCATGTGGACTGCAGCAAACGACTATCCCCAGCAAAAAAATGCATACAGTGGAGGATGTCGGTGCGGTCCACATGCACCACAAAGGCATCCTACACAAAACGGAGCATTGTGCGGATGAAAATATAATCATATAAATCACAGAAAAAATGCACCAAACGGATATGCCACTGACTATACTGGCTAGTCATAAATGCAGATATTAAAAGCTGAGACTTTTGCCAATATATTCCTGTCAGGAAAATATCGGAGCCCATCATGCACCACGTCACGGTCACGGCACATACATGATCGCTTGATAGTCGTTTGCTGCAGTCAACATGCTGTCTTGTTTTATATGTAGTGTATGTGCCTTTACCTGGCATTCAAACACTCTCTTTTGCACCTGGTAACCTCCATCACATGGTCTGATATGGGTGTGGCTTACAGTCTTGCTTTGTTCCCATTGCATTAGTTGTCCTGCTATGTGGTTGTGTGGAAGCTTGGCTGTGAGCTGGATTACAGCACCTTCAGACCTTGTTCACACCATAGGTAGCTTAGTGGTAGGACCCCTTGCCATGCTTTTAATATCTGCATTTATAACTAGCCAGTATAGTCAGTGGCATATCCGTTTGGTGCATTTTTTCTGTGATTTATATGATTATATTTTCATCCGCACAATGCTCCGTTTTGTGTAGGATGCCTTTGTGGTGCATGTGGACCGCACTGACATCCTCCACTGTATGCATTTTTTTGCTGGGGATAGTCGTTTGCTGCAGTCCACATGCGGTGGGGCTGCTCCCCCAATGAAAAACACGCTACAGTGTTAGGGGTTGAGCAGCTCCCCCAGATTTGCCACTATTTTCTGTGTTTGTGAAAAATGATATCCTACCTAAGACTATCGCCCAAAAAATAAAAAAACTATGGCTTTCAGAATATGGAGACACTAAAACATGATTTTTTTAAATTAAAAAATGCTGTTATTGTGTAAAAATTAAATAAATAAAATAAAGTATACTTATTAAGTATTGCCATGTCCGTAATGACCTGCTCTATAAAAATATCATATGATCTAACCCCCAGGTAAACACCGTTAAAAAATAAAAATAAAAACTGTGTAAAAAAAGCCATTTTTTTGTCACCTTACATCACAAAAGGTGTAATACCAAGCGATCAAAAAGTCATACGCACCCCAAAATCATATTAATCAAACCGTCATCTCATCCCACAAAAATTGAGACCCTATCTAAGACAATCGTCTAAAAAATAAAAAAGCTATGGCTCTCAGAATATGGAGACACTAAAACATGATTTTTTAAAATAAAAAAATGCTGTTATTGTGTAAAACTTAAATAAATAAAAAAAGTATACATATTAGGTATCGATGCGTCTGTAAGAACCTGCTGTATAAAAATTTCACATGACCTAACCCCTCAGGTGAACACCGTAAAAAAATAAAAATAAAAAGTGTGTCAAAAAAGCAATTTTTGTCACATTACATCACAAAAAGTGTAATACCAAGTGATCAAAAAGTCATAAGCACCCTAAAATAGTACCAATCAAACCATCATCTTATACCGAATAAAATGAGCCCCTACATAAGACAGTCGCCCAAAAAGATTATGGAGAAAAAATAATTTTTTTCAAAAATGCTTTATGTAAAACTGAAACAAACAACCAGAGAAAGTTGTCATATTTGGTATTGTCGCGTCCATAAAAACCTGCTCTATAAAAATACCATGTGATAAAACCTGTCAGATAAACATTGTAAATATCAAAAAATAAAAACGGTGCCAAAATAGCTATTTTTCTGTTACCTTGCCTCACAAAAAGTGTAATATAGAGCAACAAAAAACCATGTACCCTAAAATAGTACCAGCAAAACTGCCACCTTATCCCGTAGCTTCAAAAATGGGGTAA
Source organism: Bufo bufo (assembly GCF_905171765.1). Classification (NCBI taxonomy): domain Eukaryota; kingdom Metazoa; phylum Chordata; class Amphibia; order Anura; family Bufonidae; genus Bufo; species Bufo bufo. Next base: position 176,607,123 of record NC_053393.1, on the reverse strand, counting down.
TTTTTGGGGAGTTTCTACTCTAGAGGTGCATCAGGGGGTCTTCAAATGTGACAGCTTAAAATGATCCCAGTGAAATCTGCCTTCCAAAAACCATATGGCGATCCTTTCCTTCTGCGCCCTGCTGTGCGCCCTGCCGTGTGCCCGTTTACGACAACATATGGGGTGTTTCTGTAAACTACAGAATCAGGCCAATAAGTATTGAGTTTTGTTTGGCTGTTAACCCTTGTTTTGTTAGTGTAAAAAATTGATTAAAATGAAAAATCTGCAAAAAAAGTGAAATTCTGAAATTTCATCTCCATTTTCCATTAATTCTTGTGGAACACCTAAAGGGATAACAAAGTTAGTAAAATCAGTTTTTAATACCTTGAGGGGTGTAGTTTCTAAAATGGACCAATAAATGTCTCTTGATTACAAGTGTGAATGTTTACCTGTATAAATCATAACGTTTATTAACTTTAATAAAATGTTGCTACTCAAGACTAACGTTTAAAATCCTCAGCTGTGTCTGTGAACTTGTTGCTTCAGTTGTGATCACTAGTAGTAACACTACAAGGCTGGCTAGAGGCTCTGATTTGTTACCTACCGAACTGGCTCTCCTCCTTTATATGGTTAATACCATTGAATTGTGCTGACATTGTTTCTCTCAGAGTGTGCTTAACTGCCAGTCTACGGAGCACACACTCTTAGCGGGCCTCCCTGTCTGAAGTACTCTGCATGATAGTCGCTGGTCGCTGACCACAGACACACGCTGTCTAAAACACACACACTATAACACTCTGCCCCCCAACATGTTTCGCCAAACACTTGGTATACTCAGGGGTTCGGGCAGCCTGCTGGTGAAGGGGGCGGGACCGAAGCTTTTAAAACTTCCCTCTGGTGGCGTCATCGTCTGATTGGTTACTATGTATTAGCTTGATTACTACGTTCACTATTGGCCTATCAGAGGGGGGCTTCCAACCATGTTATAACTACTCACTCCCACTGGGCGTTCGTCCAATGAATACTCACGTTCTTCTTTGCACAGGCGCTGGGAATTAGACATCGTTTCCTCTATGTATCCTCCATTGCGCATGTCACAGGACTTATACATTAAATGGACCTTAGATCTCCATTGCGCATGCGTTCGGTCTTAGTTTTTTTTCTGATAGTTATACACTAGTCCTAATTCTCCATTGCGCATGGCGTTCCAACTTAGAGAATTCTATTTCAGTGATTGGCCATTGCCCATGCGCTAGACCTTCAGGGCTTTAGATTGATCACTCTTCTACTGCACATGTAAATGCACTTAGATGCTAGTTATTAATTCACTCTGCGTTCGGACTTAGTTGGTTCCAAGATAAGTATATTTGCGCATGCGCTACAACTTAGGCTAATTCATGTGTCGTACTTATCGCGCAGGCGCTGGGACTTAGACATAGCGCTCTTCCTACATCCTCTATTGCGCATGTCTATGGACTTGTATATTATTCAAGCCTCAATTTTACATTTACATGTCTTCAGTCTTTACTTAATTTCCTGATGTCATCGTCTGAGCCCAGATACATGAGCCTAATCTTAATGGATACCCAGGTTGGTCACTATTACGCCTGCACTTATGACTTTGATGGAATTGCTCTAACCACTTATGTTGCGCATGTCATGGGACTGTGTGTACACCAGTTCCAAATTTTAACATACGCCTGCATTATTGGACCTTAAGTTGACATAAGGCTCTACTGCGCATCTATTGGAACTTAATACTGGTATTCATCATCCATTTCTCCTGCGCATGTCATCAGGTTTCTAATTCTCCACTGGGTCTACACCTAGTCTGATGGCTTTTCCAGGTAAGTTATCATTGTACATCAATATCTTAATGTGAGCATATCATGTTCCCTTGATGTGACTTGGTCCCATGGAAGTTTAGTATTTTTTCTTTCTTTTCTGTCTTTTATGCCGGGGTCCCGCCTTATTTTTAATTATTATATTATTAAGTAGATACAATACTTTTATTGTTGTATATATTTATTTATTATTGATATTGTCTCTTTATAGGATCTCTTAGAGGAATGATGCTTGCGTAAACCCCTCATTCAATCCATGTGGGGCCAAGCTTCTGAGATGGTAAATCCATCTCGTTTCTTCCTTTTGCAATTTTCTATCCAGATTGCCCATTCGTGGGCCCATCTTTATTTTCTGAATACCGCCAAACTTTCAGGGTCTGAGTATTACCATTATGTTTGTTTGTACATGTCTACATAGAGGAGTATCTGAGTTGGTATTTATGGTACTAAAATGTTTTGATATACGTCTCCTAAGTTCTTGTGTTGTTTTTCCTATATACAACTTAGAAAACCCACACTGGATAGCATAAATGACTCCTGTCGATCTACAGTTGATATATTCTTTTATTAGATATTTTTTGTTATCCACTGGGTTAGTGAACTCCTTCTTTAGTGTCATTTTTTCACAAAAAATACAGTCACCACAGGGGTATGATCCTTTTGTGCTTAACCATATATGTGTATCTTGTATAACCTCACGTGTTAAGTGACTATGTACCAGTTTTTCTTTTAAATTCTGCCCCCTTCAAAAAGTAATAGCAGGGTGTGGGGAAATAATTTCTTTTAGTTCTTCATCTGCAAGAAATATATGCCAGTGTCTTCTGAGTATATTACGAACCCTCTCATATTGACCATCATAATTCCCTATACAACGTTCTATTTTCTTATTACTTTGTTGTTGTTTAGTGTTTAAAAGTAAAGTGGTCCTGTCACTTTTCTTTAGCTCTATTGTAAGCTTTATGTAGTGCTTTTTTAGGGTAGCCTCTTGCTAAGAACCTACTATACAATAGTTTACATTCGTCCTCAAAGCCTTCATTCGTAGAACAATTTTGCCTTGCTCAAAGATATTGCCCCACTGGGATGCCTTTTTTCAATGTAGTTGGATGGTGGCTCTCCTAGTGGAGCAAACTATTCGTTGATGTAGGCTTCCTGTATATTGTGGTTTTAATACTGCCATCAATGTCCAAGACGATTGTAAGATCCAAGAAGTTAAGCCTATTTTTGTCTATCTCTGCTGTGAATTTAAGGCCTAGTGCATTGTTGTTAAGTTTCTCTACTAGATCAAAAAAATGTGTTTCAGTGACTTCCCATAAAATCTAAATATCGTCGATAAATCGACCCCAGTAAAGTATATGTTTGGTGAAGTTGTGGTGCTCTTCCGTGAATACTGTCCTTTCTTCCCACCACCCTAAAAATAAATTGGCAAAACTTGGTGCACAAATCGCCCCCATCGCGGTCCCAGTGGTCTGTAAATAATATTTGCCATCAAAAATAAAATAATTGTGTGTTAACAAAAATTGAAGAATAGACAAAACAAAATTATTGTGCTCATGATATTGTGTACCCTTAGTGTTTAAATAATATTTTATAGCTTCTAGGCCTAAATCATGCCTAATGCTAGTGTAGAGTGCCTCTACATCAAGGCTGGCAATCATGGTGGTCCTACTGACTAGTTTGCTCCACTGGGAGAGCCACCATCCAACTACATTGAAAAAAGGCATCCCAGTGGGGCAATATCTTCGAGCAAGGCAAAATTGTTCTACGAATGAAGGCTTTGAGGACGAATGTAAACTATTGTATAGTACATTCTTAGCAAGAGGCTACCCCAAAAAGCACTACATAAAACTTACAATAGAGCTAAAAAAAGTGACAGGACCACTTTACTTTTAAATACTAAACAACAACAAAGTAATAAGAAAATAGTATGTTGTATAGGGAATTATGATGGTCAATATGAGAGGGTTCGTAATATACTCAGAAGACACTGGCATATATTACTTGCAGATGAAGAACTAAAAGAAATTATTTCCCCACACCCTGCTATTGCTTTTAGAAGGGGGCAGAATTTAAAAGATAAACTGGTACATAGTCACTTAACACGTGAGGTTATACAAGATACACATACATGGTTAAGCACAAAGGGATCATTCCCCTGTGGTGACTGTATTTTTTGTGAAAAAATGACACCGAAGAAGGAGTTCACTAACCCAGTGGATAACAAAAAATATCTAATAAAAGAATATATCAACTGTAGATCCACAGAAGTCATTTATGCTATCCAGTGTGTGTGTCCTAAGTTGTATATAGGAAAAACAACACAAGAACTTAGGAGACGTATATATCAAAACATTTTAGTACCATAAATACCAACTCAGATACTCCTCTATGTAGACACGTACAAACAAAACATAATGGTAATACTCAGACCCTGAAAGTTTGGGGTATTCAGAAAATAAAGATGGGCCCACGAATGGGCAATCTGGATAGAAAATTACAACAGGAAGAAACGAGATGGATTTACCGTCTCAGAAGCTTGGCCCCACATGGATTGAATGAGGGGTTTACGTAGGCATCATTCCTCTAAGAGATCCTATAAAGAGACAATATCAATAATTAATAAATATATACAACAATAAAAGTATTGTATCTACTTAATAATATAATAATTAACAATAAGGCTGGACCCCGGCATAAAAGACAGAAAAGAAAGAAAAAGTACTAAACTTTCATGGGACCAAGTCACATCAAGGGAACATGATATGCTCACATTAAGATATTGATGTACAATGATAACTTACCTGGAAAAGCCATCAGACTAGGTGTAGACCCAGTGGAGAATTAGAAACCTGATGACATGCGCAGGAAAAATGGATGATGTACACCAGTATTAAGTTCCAATAGATGCGCAGTAGAGCCTTATGTCAACTTAAGGTCCAATAATGCAGGCGCATGTTAAAATGGTGTACTGGTGTACACACAGTCCCATGACATGCGCAACATAAGTGGTTAGAGCAATTCCATCAAAGTCATAAGTGCAGGCGTAATAGTGACCAACCTGGGTATCCATTAAGATTAGGCTCATGTATCTGGGCTCAGACGATGACATCAGGAAATTAAGTAAAGACCGAAGACATGCGCAATGTAAAATTGAGGCTTGAATAATATACAAGTCCATAGACATGCTGTCACGAGGGTATCGAGAACCACGCCTGACTCCGTTATACCCGGGGTCAGGAAGTCGCAGCGGTTGGCTGCACGCTCTATTTAAGATAGGGCTGTTTTCCTTATGGTAGCTTTCTGGGTTTGCTTAGCAAACCCTTTTGGCTCACTCAGGGATCCGTAGCTCCTTCTCCTCAGCTGTTCCTTGTCCAGCACTCCCAGACCTCCTTATATTCCTCTCTCACACTTCTCTGGTTGCCAGAGATAGAGCTTCCTGCCTGGACATCTATTCTGACCTTCTGGAGCTGTGTTGCTGCGTTCGCTGGTAGTTGGTCCAGAACGCTACCCTCCGGATCCCTGTTGGACCTTTTTGGTTTATTGTGGTCGCCCACCTGGGTGTATGTGTTTGTCTGTTTTGTCTGTCCTCTCCCTGGTGTTTCCCTCTTAGTGATAGTGGTGTGGACTAGCGATCCCACCGGCCTGTTCACTATCCAGGGCTCATATTAGGGAAAGCCAGGGTTTAGGCACGTGATCGCCGCACGGGTGAGGAACCCGTCTAGGGACGTCAGGGCAGTCAGGTGCCAGCCGCAAGGTGAGTTAGGGGTCACCACCTTTCCCTCTCCCTTGGGCAGGGCTTTCCCTGTTTTCCTCCCTGTGCGTGACGTCGGTCATTACATTATCTCTGGCCCTTATTTTGTGTAGGTAAAAAAAAAAAAAAAAAATGTTTTACCTACTTAGAATCCAGTATGGATCAAATTGCTGCTCTGTCCAAACAATTTCATGGCCTGTCTTTGGAGGTGGTAGGATTGAAGGCGTCGGGCCTCCAGCAACAGCAGCAATTACAACTGACTGCAAGCCCAGCGGTTGCTACTGGTAACCAGGTTGTTGCGGAACCCAAGGTCCCTCTCCCTGACAGATTTTCTGGGGGAAGGGACAAGTTTTTGACATTCCGTGAGGCCTGTAAGTTATATTTTAAACTGCGCCCTTACTCCTCTGGTAATGAAGATCAGCGGGTGGGGGTTGTTATTTCCCTGCTGCAGGGGGATCCGCAGTCCTGGGCGTTCTCTTTACCTACTGATTCCCAGGCTCTTCGGTCAGTGGATGAGTTTTTCGGGGCCTTGGGTCTCATATATGATGACCCTGACCGAGTCGCCCTGGCTGAATCAAGATTACGGAGACTCTTACAAGGAGAGCGGCCGGTAGAGGAGTATTGCTCTGAATTCCGTAGGTGGGCTACGGATACCCAATGGAACGACCCGACTCTCAGGAGTCAGTTCTGCTCTGGGTTATCCGAAAGGGTAAAGGATGCGCTTGCATTATATGAGACCCCCTTTTTCCTTGATGCGGTTATGTCCCTTTCTATCCGAATAGATAGACGCCTTAGGGACAGGTTGAAAAAACCGGAGCAATTGGTAACCCCTCCCAAGCAGCAGTTAGTCTGTACGGACTTAGACGAGCCTATGCAGCTAGGAGGAACTACTCGTCAGGCCCGTCCTCCTGAGGCTCGCCGTAGGCGTGGGGTTTGTTTTTTTTGTGGGGAGAGGGGTCATTTCATTAATGTCTGTCCTTCTTTCCTCAGAAACAAAAGACCGTCTGAAAAACTACTAACCCCAGGCTGTGTGGAGGATGTCAGCCGGGGGGTATACGTTTCCTCCATACGTACATCGCAATTTGTGTTGCCAGCGGTTATTATTTTTGGTGATAAGACGGAGACTATTTCTTTCTTTCTAGACAGTGGAGCAGGGGTAAATTTGATAGATGCCCATTTTGCCCGCACTTTGGGTTTGTCTCTCTGTACTTTACAGAGACCCATTCCCATATTCGCTATTGATTCTGCTCCCCTGTCTCAGAGAAACCTCACGCACATTGTTCATAATTTACACCTTCGGGTAGGGGACCACCATAACGAGATGCTTTCAGGTTATGTTCTGGAGGGGCTTCCCACTCCGGTAGTGCTGGGTCTTCCCTGGTTGGTAGCGCACAATCCAGTGGTGGATTGGCAGGCCAGGGAGATATTGGAGTGGAGTGAGCAGTGCAGAGAAAATTGCTTAAATAGCAATTGCTTAGTCGCCTCCATAACTACCCTACCTACATTTATTTCGGACTTTGAGGATGTTTTTTCTGAAAAGGGTTGTCAGAAGTTACCACCTCATCGTCCTTATGATTGCCCGGTTAACCTTATTCCCGGCGCAAAATTACCCAAGACCAGGTTATATAATCTTTCGGGTCCAGAGAGACAAGCCATGAAAGATTATATCTCCGAGAGTTTGGCTAAGGGACACATCAGACCCTCTTCTTCACCCGTGGCTGCAGGGTTTTTCTTCGTTAAAAAGAAAGATGGGGGCCTGCGTCCTTGCTTAGATTTTCGCGAATTAAATCAGATAACCATCCGAGACCCATACCCTCTTCCTCTCATTCCTGACCTGTTTAATCAGATTGCGGGTGCTAGGTGGTTCTCCAAACTTGATCTTAGGGGTGCCTACAATCTGATTCGTATTAAGGAGGGGGATGAGTGGAAGACAGCGTTTAACACCCCTGAGGGGCATTATGAAAATCTAGTTATGCCTTTCGGTCTGACCAATGCTCCTGCCGTCTTTCAACATTTCGTTAATGACATTTTTAGTCATCTAATCGGCAGGTTTGTGGTAATATACCTAGATGATATTTTAATTTATTCGTCTGATCTGAAAACACATGAGGTGCATGTCAGACAAGTACTGCAGGTCCTACGGACGAATGAATTATATGCTAAAATTGAAAAATGTGTCTTCGCCGTTCAGGAGATACAATTCCTGGGTTATTTTTTATCTGCGTCAGGTTTCCGTATGGATCCTAGGAAGGTCCAGGCAATTTTAGATTGGGATCTTCCTGAGAACCTCAAAGCACTACAACGGTTCTTGGGCTTCGCGAATTTCTATAGGAAATTCATTAAAAATTATTCACTTATTGTAAAACCGCTTACTGACATGACTAGGAAGGGGACTGATTTTTCTAAATGGTCTGACGCCGCTAAAGTTGCTTTTTCCTCTCTAAAAGAGAGGTTTACCTCAGCACCTGTACTAGTCCAACCTGATGTCTCTCAGCCTTTTATTGTTGAAGTCGATGCGTCAGAGGTGGGAGTGGGGGCGGTGCTGTCTCAGGGTCCGTCTCCTGGCAAATGGCGTCCTTGTGCTTTCTTTTCTAAAAAACTATCTGCAGCAGAAAAGAACTACGATATTGGCAATAGGGAACTATTAGCTATTAAACTTGCGTTTGAGGAGTGGCGTCATTTCTTAGAGGGGGCAGTCCACCCCGTCACTGTGATTACGGACCACAAAAATCTTCTGTACCTCGAATCAGCTAAGCGTCTCACCCCTAGACAGGCTAGGTGGTCGCTATTTTTTACCAGGTTTAACTTTGTGATTACCTATCGTCCTGGGGCAAAGAACACCAAGGCTGATGCACTATCTCGTTGTTTCCCTGGAGGGGGTAATGTGAGTGATCCGGTACCCATTCTTCAAAGAGGAGTGGTTGTTTCTGCGGTACACTCTGTTTTGGAGGGGAAGGTGTTAGAGGCCCAGGGGGACGTCCCGGTCTCTTGCCCCTCAGAGAAATTGTTTGTACCGTTGAACTTACGTTTCGAATTATTAAAGGAACATCATAATTCGGCACTTGCTGGGCACCCGGGTAGTAAAGCAACCTTGGAACTATTGTCTCGTCGTTTTTGGTGGCCAAGGTTGCGTCAGGATGTATTGGATTTTGTGTCTTCTTGTTCTACCTGTGCGCGCGCAAAAGTTTCACATACACGTCCTGCAGGGTCTCTATTACCACTCGTCATTCCCAATAGACCGTGGACACATCTGTCAATGGATTTTATCACTGACTTACCTTTGTCTGCGGGTAAAACAGTTATTTTGGTAGTAGTGGACAGGTTTAGCAAAATGGTACACTTCATTGCGTTACCCGCACTACCTAATGCTAAGACTCTTGCTCAGGTATTCGTCAGTGAAATCGTGAAGCTTCACGGGGTCCCCTCCGATGTTGTTTCGGATCGGGGTACCCAGTTTATTCCTAAATTTTGGAAAGCTTTTTGTTCCCGTTTGGGGGTACACTTGTCCTTTTCCTCAGCTTTCCATCCTCAGTCGAATGGACAGACTGAGCGTACCAACCAAAACCTTGAGACATATCTAAGATGTTTTGTGTCTGAAAACCAAGAGTTGTGGTCATCATATTTACCGTTAGCTGAGTTTGCCATAAATAATCGTCGTCAGGAATCCACTGGCAAGTCACCATTTCTTGGTGCATATGGTTTTCATCCCCAATTCTGTACTTTCAAAGAGGGGGGGTCTTCTGGGGTTCCCGAAGAGGAACGGTTTTCGTCATCTCTTTCATCGGTATGGCAGAAGGTGCAAGCTAACTTGAAAAATATGGGAGGTAAATACAAATGCATGGCTGATAAGAGACGGTCGCCAGGTCCGGACCTAGGAGTGAATGACTATGTGTGGTTGTCTACTAGGAATATTAAATTGAAGGTTCCCTCTTGGAAACTGGGTCCTAGGTTTATTGGCCCTTACAAAATTGTAGCCATCATCAACCCCGTGGCTTTTCGCCTGGAGTTACCTCAGACTTTTAAAATTCATAATGTTTTTCATAAGTCGTTACTCAAAAAATATGTTCCACCTCTAGAACCATCACCGCTGCCACCCCCTCCTGTTGTCGTGGATGGTAACCTAGAATTTCAGATATCCAAAATTGTTAATTCTCGTCGGGTCCGCCGCTCTCTTCAATATCTGGTGCATTGGAGAGGTTACGGTCCCGAGGAAAGAATGTGGGTTCCTGCGTCTGAGGTAAACGCCGACAGGTTAGTTCGGGTTTTTCATGCCTCTCATCCTGAGAGACCTGGTCCTGAGTGTCCGGAGGCCCCTCGTAGAGAGGGGGGTACTGTCACGAGGGTATCGAGAACCACGCCTGATTCCGTTATACCCGGGGTCAGGAAGTCGCAGCGGTTGGCTGCACGCTCTATTTAAGATAAGGCTGTTTTCCTTATGGTAGCTTTCTGGGTTTGCATAGCAAACCCTTTTGGCTCACTCAGGGATCCGTAGCTCCTTCTCCTCAGCTGTTCCTTGTCCAGCACTCCCAGACCTCCTTATATTCCTCTCTCACACTTCTCTGGTTGCCAGAGATAGAGCTTCCTGCCTGGACATCTATTCTGACCTTCTGGAGCTGTGTTGCTGCGTTCGCTGGTAGTTGGTCCAGAACGCTACCCTCCGGATCCCTGTTGGACCTTTTTTGTTTATTGTGGTCGCCCACCTGGGTGTATGTGTTTGTCTGTTTTGTCTGTCCTCTCCCTGGTGTTTCCCTCTTAGTGATAGTGGTGTGGACTAGCGATCCCACCGGCCTGTTCACTATCCAGGGCTCATATTAGGGAAAGCCAGGGTTTAGGCACGTGATCGCCGCACGGGTGAGGAACCCGTCTAGGGACGTCAGGGCAGTCAGGTGCCAGCCGCAAGGTGAGTTAGGGGTCACCACCTTTCCCTCTCCCTTGGGCAGGGCTTTCCCTGTTTTCCTCCCTGTGCGTGACGTCGGTCATTACACATGCGCAATAGAGGATGTAGGAAGAGCGCTATGTCGAAGTCCCAGCGCCTGCGCGATAAGTACGACACAAGAATTAGCCTAAGTTGTAGCGCATGCGCAAATATACTTATCTTGAAACCAACTAAGACCGTACGCAGAGTGAATTAATAACTAGCATCTAAGTGCATTGACATGCACAGTAGAAGAGTGATCAATCTAAAGCCCTGAAGGTCTAGCGCATGGGCAATGGCTAATCACTGAAATAGAATTCTCTAAGTTGGAACGCCATGCGCAATGGAGAATTAGGACTAGTGTATAACTATCAGAAAAAAAACTAAGACCGAACGCATGCGCAATGGAGATCTAAGGTCCATTTAATGTATAAGTCCTGTGACATGCGCAATGGAGGATACATAGAGGAAGCGATGTCTAAGTCCCAGCGCCTGCGCAAAGAAGAACGTGAGTATTCATTGGATGAACGCCCAGTGGGAGTGAGTAGTTATAACATGGTTGTAAGGCCCCCTCTGATAGGCCAATAGTAAACGTAGTAATCAAGCTAATACATAGTAACCGATCAAATGATGACGCCACCAGAGGGAGGTTTTAAAAGCTTCGGTCCCGCCCCCTTCACCAGCAGACTGCCCGAACCCCTGAGGACACCAAGTGTTTGGCGAAACATGTTGGGGGGCAGAGTGTGATAGTGTGTGTGTTTTAGACAGCGTGTGTCTGTGGTTAGCGACCAGCAACTATCATGCAGAGTACTTCAGACAGGGAGGCCCGCTAAGAGTGTGTGCTCCGTAGACTGGCAGTTAAGCACACTGTGAGAGAAACAGTGTCAGCACAATTTAATGGTATTAACCATATAAAGGAGGAGAGCCAGTTCGGTAGGGATCAAATGAGAGCCTCTAGCTAGCCTTGTAGTATTACTACTAGTGATCACAACTGAAGCAACAAGTTAACAGACACAGCTGAGGATTTTAAACGTTAGTCTTGAGTAGCAACATTTTATTAAAGTTAATAAATGTTATGTTTTATACAGGTTAACATTCACACGTGTAATCAAGAGACAATTATTGGTCCAATGTGACCATTTGTAAATATGCTCAAAGTACTGTGTCTCAACACGTAGTGATGGGTCAGCTTTGAACATAAATATTAGTTTCTAAAATGGCGTCATTTTTGGGTGGTTTCTATTATGTAAGCTTTACAAAGTGACTTCATAACTGAACCGGTCCTTAAAAAGTGGGTTTAGAAAATTTTCTGAAAAATTTCAAGATTTGCTTCTAAACTTCTAAGCCTTCTAACGTCCCCAAAAATAAAATGGCATTCACAAAATTATCGGAACATGAAGTAGACATATGTGGAATGTAAAGTAATAACTGTTTTTGAGTTATTACTATCTATTATAAAAGTAGAGAAATTGAAATTTGGAAATTTGCTAATTTTTCCAAATTGTTGGTAAATTTGGTATTTTTTCATAAATAAAAATTAATTTTTTTTGACTCAATTTTACCACTGTCATGAAGTACAATATGTGACGAGAAAACAATCTCAGAATGGCCTGGATAAGTAAAAGCGTTTTAAAGTTATTACCACATGAAGTGACACGTCAGATTTGCTAAAAATGGCGTGGTCCTTAAGGTGAAAAATGGCAGGGTCCTTAAAGGGTTAAGTACTTTTGATGATGTAATCAATGGGAGTAGCCAGAGCAGAAGAACTTTTTTTTTAAGACACAATTTTTATTGTTTCTTATATTGATAGCATTAACAAAGTTGACATAGGCACATTTGATATACGTATTCACAAATGATTCCCAATTTCAAAGATGACTGCGCCTGTACATTGATATGCAAGAGTGTGAAATAAGGCATCATAATAGAAAATAAAGAGCAGTTTAACATAAAATACATAACAAAACAACATATTTGCACATGTCCGCATTCCCATATTCCGACTCTCCTCTTCTATCCCTATATTGTCTGTAAGTCAGATATGCACGTCACCATCTCCCAGGCTGCCCAGCGTGCCCTTAAGCTGTTCCCTCAAGTACCAGGAAGTTAGCCTATATGGTCGGATTAGGTCTTGTAGTTAGTCCCCATTAAACACTCGTGTGATGATGCCTCTCCACTTTTTCATGAGCCCACCTATCAGTTTTTCCTTCCTATACTCAGCTGCCAAAAATTCCATTCTAGCACATCCCTTCACCTGATCCAAGACCTCCCTTAATTTCGGGATGCCTGGCTGGAGCCAATGTCGTAGTAGACAGCGTTTGGCTGCCAAGATACTTATATGTGTGGCTTGTGACAAGTAACCGTTGTCAGGTTTGTAGTGAAACAGGATTGTCTCACGTGATAAAGGTGAATCCTTCTTCATGGCACTACTGTGCCACTGAATGAAGGACTCCCAAAACTCCACAACTTTTGGGCATGACCACAGGCCGTGATATAAATCTGCATTAGGTTCATCGCATTTCGGACATCTACTTATGTGATCACTGCTTGTAACATTTCGTGAGTCATAGAAGCCATATATGGCTTTATGTATGATCTTGTATTGAGTCTCCCTCCATACCTCATTTGGCACTGCTTGAATCACAGCCACCCACCCTTTAAGTATTTCCTCCTGCATGTTAGGGGTTCCCAGCGTTTTCTCCCAGGACCTCCCTATTTTCCTAGATATGCTCACATTAAGATATTGATGTACAATGATAACTTACCTGGAAAAGCCATCAGACTAGGTGTAGACCCAGTGGAGAATTAGAAACCTGATGACATGCGCAGGAGAAATGGATGATGTACACCAGTATTAAGTTCCAATAGATGCGCAGTAGAGCCTTATGTCAACTTAAGGTCCAATAATGCAGGCGCATGTTAAAATTTGGAACTGGTGTACACACAGTCCCATGACATGCGCAACATAAGTGGTTAGAGCAATTCCATCAAAGTCATAAGTGCAGGCGTAATAGTGACCAACCTGGGTATCCATTAAGATTAGGCTCATGTATCTGGGCTCAGACGATGTCATCAGGAAATTAAGTAAAGACCGAAGACATGCGCAATGTAAAATTGAGGCCTGAATAATATACAAGTCCATAGACATGCGCAATAGAGGATGTAGGAAGAGCGCTATGTCTAAGTCCCAGCACCTGCGCGATAAGTACGACACATGAATTAGCCTAAGTTGTAGCGCATGCGCAAATATACTTATCTTGAAACCAACTAAGACCGAAAGCAGAGTGAATTAATAACTAGCATCTAAGTGCATTGACATGCGCAGTAGAAGAGTGGCCAATCTAAAGCCCTGAAGATCTAGCGCATGGGCAATGGCTAATCACTGAAATAGAATTCTCTAAGTTGGAACGCGTGCGCAATGGAGAATTAGGAGTAGTGTATAACTATCAGAAAATAAACTAAGACCGAACGCATGCGCATCCATTTAATGTATAAGTCCTGTGACATGCGCAATGGAGGATACATAGAGGAAACGATGTCTAAGTCCCAGCGCCTGCGCAAAGACGAAACGTGAGTATTCATTGGACGAACGCCCAGTGGGAGTGAGTAGTTATAACATGGTTGTAAGGCCCCCTCTGATAGGCCAATAGTGAACGTAGTAATCAAGCTAATACATAGTAACCAATCAGATGAGTGTGTTGTCTCTTAACAAATGAGTGATCTCTGAGAGTGACAGGCCGACATCTCGTGTGTTGCACATATTGTCAAATTGATTTGATGGGAATTCCCTGGAGAGGTCACGAACTCTGCTATTAAGGAAATCGGTGACTTGATGGTATGCCAGAAAATGTTTGGAGGTGAGATCAACTGTGGAGCAAAGTTCCAGGAATTTAAAATATCTATTTTCTGTTTTATTCCACATGTCCCCAACCGTATTAATCCCTTTAGACTTCCATAACGCAAATTGTGGATTGCTCATCCCTGGGGGGAATCCTGGATGTTGCCAAAGCGGCATATGTTTTGACAGAGAGAAAGGGAGGCCATATTCCTTACGAATAAAATTTGAGTTTTTATTAAAGATGATAAGTGTGTGTGTGTAACAGAACTGTATGTGTGTAGCAGAGCTGTATGTGTGTACCAGAACTGTATGGATTTAGCAGTCTGTATGTATAGTACAGACCAAAAGTTTGGACGCACCTTCTCATTCAAAGAGTTTTCTTTATTTTCATGACTATGAAGGCATCAAAACTGTGAATTAACACATGTGGAATTATATACATAACAAACAAGTGTGAAAGAACTGAAAATATGTAATATTCTAGGTTCTTCAAAGTAGCCACCTTTTGCTTTGATTACTGCTTTGCACACTCTTGGCATTCTCTTGATGAGCTTCAAGAAGTAGTCCCCTGAAATGGTCTTCCAACAGTCTTGAAGGAGTTCCCAGAGATGCTTAGCACTTGTTGGCCCTTTTGCCTTCACTCTGCGGTCCAGCTCACCCCAAACCATCTCGATTGGGTTCAGGTCCGGTGACTGTGGAGGCCAGGTCATCTGGCGCAGCACCCCATCACTCTCCTTCATGGTCAAATAGCCCTTACTTTCAAAGTTTTCCCAATTTTTCGGCTGACTGACTGACCTTCATTTCTTAAAGTAATGATGGCCACTCGTTTTTCTTTACTTAGCTGCTTTTTTCTTGCCATAATACAAATTCTAACAGTCTATTCAGTAGGACTATCAGCTGTGTATCCACCTGACTTCTCCTCAACGCAACTGATGGTCCCAACCCCATTTATAAGGCACAAAATCCCACTTATTAAACCTGACAGGGCACACCTGTGAAGTGAAAACCTTTTCAGGGGACTACCTCTTGAAGCTCATCAAGAGAATGCCAAGAGTGTGCAAAGCAGTAATCAAAGCAAAAGGTGGCTACTTTGAAGAACCTAGAATATGACATATTTTCAGTTGTTTCACACTTGTTTGTTATGTATCTAATTCCACATGTGTTAATTCATAGTTTTGATGCCTTCAGCGTAAATCTACAATTTCCATAGTCATGAAAATAAAGAAAACTCTTTGAATAAGAAGGTGTGTCCAAACTTTTGGTCTGTACTGTATATGTGAAACTCGAAAAATTAGAATATCGTGCAAAGTTCATTTATTTCAGTAACGCAACTTAAAAGGTGAAACTAACATATGAGATAGACTCATTACATGCAAAGCGAGATATTTCAAGCCTTTATTTGTTATAATTTGGATGATTATGGCTTACAGCTTATGAAACCCCAAAGTCTGAGGTACCCTTTGCTTAGGGGGTATGGATTAATTAGCTGACTAGAGTATGACACTTTGAGCCTAGAATATTTAACCTTTTCACAATATTCAAATTTTAAGCTGCATTAATGCAATTCCTTTTAATTTGCATTACTGAAATAAATGGACTTTTGCACGATATTCAAATTTTTTGAGTTTCACCTGTATATATACACCATATTTTCCGCTTTATAAGACGTACCTGATGATAAGACGCAAGATGCAACCCTGGTTTTAGAGGAGGAAAATAAGAAAAAATATTTTTCAACAGACCTCATATAAGATCCTCAGATCAGTCCCCCAAATCAGGACCTAACATCAGACCCCTGTCAGACCTCCATTTCAGACCCCCATCACACCTCAGATCAGACTTCCATGCCAGACCCCTATCAGACCTCCATGCCAGACCCCAATCAGACCTTAGATCAGACCTCCATGCCAGACCCCCATCAGACCTCATATCAGACTTCCATGTCAGACCCCCATCAGTCCTCAGATCAGACTTTTGAAATAAATAACTTCACTTACCTCTCCTGGTCTGCCGCTCCTCTCCGGGTCAGGTGGTCTCTGCAGAAGTTGCTCTCCCTTGTGTTCTCCGGACCCGTACTGCATTGTCACCTGCATGCAGGAGGATGAGTACAGGAAACGCTCATAGCGCTTTACTTCCCACTCCATGCACCTAATGCATAGTATTCGCTTTATAAGATGCACGGCCATTTTCTCTCCCTTTTGGGGGGAACAAAAGTACATCTTATAAAGCGGAAAAAAACCATCAATAATAATAATAAATATATATATATACACACACACACACACACACACACTTAACTCTTTCCTTTACAGTGTCTCAATAGTTCACTTTTAAATGAATGCAGAAAAATTAATTAATAGCTAATTTCCTATTTGTACTATAATCAGTACAGTGGAGATGTCCTTCACCCTTAGGATATGTTTTCAATAGTAAAACACCTGGAAAACACCATTAAATATAAAAATATCTTGATGTGTTCTACAATGCTGTGCATTCCCTTTTTTACACTAGAGGGCACTCTACTAACAGTGAATATACACTTAAGAAAACTGTTGTCAGCTCTGGCTGTCATTTATACCATTTCTTGTTTTGGTGACATTATTTGCAGAGACTTACCAAATTCTTTTTGGTAGGACTCTCTCCTCATGACTCAATTAGTATTAGTGTGTAATGTTCACAGAGACCCTGTCAACGACGACTAATAGGCTGTGGTACCCACTTGTAAAGTGAAAGTATCACCCACCTTAAAGTTGAACATTATTTAGTGATGATCGAGCATGGTCGGCCGAACACCTGTTCGGCTCGAGCATCTCGATGCTCGGCACATGGCGGTACTCGGCCAATTACCGCATGTGCTCAAGATCCATGCTCTAGTCTCCTCCCCGCACGTTTCTTGGCTGCTATGCAGCCAATAAACGTGCAGGTGAGTGCTGCCCTCACTGTAATGGCAGTAGCCATGTTGGCTACTGGCATTACAGTGATTGGCTAGCCAGAACGCGTCATCGGGTGCTATATAGCACTCGATCACGCATGTTCAGCTCATTTGTAGTCAGGGAGAGCTGAGCATAGTAAGGGACAGAGAGTGTAGGGACTGTAATTGAATATTTTTTTGGTGTCAAACGTTTAGGAGACCCAAAAGTCCTTGTAAGGACTATTGTGTGTGAAAGCAGCAATATATGTTTGTAGTGCAACCTGCGCTAAATTGCTCAGTGTTAGGAAGAGCTGTGCATAGGAAGGGACAGACAGTGTAAGGAGTGTAATAGGAAGATTTTTATAAAAAACTTTTCAGAGTCCCAAAAGTCCTTTTAAGGACTATTGTGTGTGACAGCAGCAATATATATTTTTAGCGCATCCTGCGCAAAATACTGTGTAATAGGCCACTGCGGACAGTTAAATTATTCGCGCCACATCTCCTGTGTAAAGTGTGCGCATCCCTAAAATATCAGTGACATCGAGTGCACCTTTTTCCCTAGACGGTGTCCGCTATGGACAGTTAAATTATCTGCGCCACATCTCCTGTTTAAAGTGTGCGCATACCTAAAATATCAGTGACATCCAGTGCACTTTTTCCGTAGACGGTGTCCGCTGTGGACAGTTAAATTAGCTGCGCCAGATCCCCTGATTAAAGTGTGCGCATCCCTAAAATATCAGTGACATCCAGTGTACCTTTTCCGTAGATGGTGTCCGCTGCGGACAGTTAAAGTATTCGGGCCACATCTCCTGTGTAAAGTGTGCGCATCACTAAAATATCAGTGACATCCAGTGTACTTTTTCCGTAGACGGTGTCCGCTGTGAACAGTGAGATTAGCTGCGCCACATCTCCTGTGTAAAGTGTGCGCATCCCTTAAATATCAGTGACATCCAGTGTACTTTTTCTGTAGACGGTGTCCGCTGTGAACAGTGAGATTAGCTGCGCCACATCTCCTGTGTAAAGTGAGCGCATCCAAAAAATATCTGTAACATCCAGTGTACTTTTTCCGTAGACGGTGTCCGCTGCGGACAGTGAAATTAGCTGCGCCACATCTCCTGTGTAAAGTGTGCGCATCCCTAAAATTTCAGTGACATCCAGTGTACTTTGTCCACAGACGGTGTCCGCTGCGGACAGTTAAATTATCCGTGCTACATCTCCAGTGAAAAGTGTGTGCATCCAAAAAATATCTGTGACATCCAGTGTACTTTTTCCATCTACGGTGTCCGCTGCGGACAGTTAAATTATCCGTGCCACATCTTCTGTGTAAAGTGTGCGCATCCAAAAAATATCTGTGAAATCCAGTGTACTTTTTCAAAAGAAGGTGTCCGCTGCGGACAGTGAGATGAGCTGCGCCACATTTCCTGTATAAAGTGTGCGCATCCCTAAAATATCAGTGACATCCAGTGTACTTTTTCCGTAGACGGTGTCCGTTTCTGACAGTGACCTTACCAGGGCAACATCTGCAGTGTAATGTGTGCGCTTCAAAGATTTTTCTGTGACATACATTGTACTTTTTCCATAGACGGTGTCCGCTTCTGACAGTAACCTTACCAGGGCCACATCTGCATGGTAACATGTGCGCTTCAAAAATTTATCTGTGACATGCGGTACATTGTAATTTTTCCGCAGACGGTGTCCGCTTCTGACGGTGACCTTACCAGGGCCACATCTGCAGTAACATGTGCACTTCAAAAATGTATCTGTGACATACAGTGTACTTTGTCAGCTTTTAAACCATACTCCTCCCGGAACCCATAGACTTTGGATTTCCAGAAGCAGCTCGGCGGGTCATGGGAATAACGCTGCCGATTCGCCGGTCGTCATCGTTTATGGTCAGAACTACGACGGTATCTGAGCGTCTTCAAACCTTCGACTTTTGTTTTGGATTAATGAAAACATTCTCGGTAAATGCTTTCGCCTTGGTTCGTCTTGCGCCTGTCCAAGAATTTCACCTCTAGCAGCACAATATGGATGCCCCTGGCCGTCCCTCTTGATCATGGCCCCAGTTCCGAAAACCAACAAAATAGAACCGGAGTCCTATTCCATTATTTCTAGCTGAAGTATTCAGGCAACCCGGCCTGCTTTGAACACTGTACATTTTTTCAATGGTCAGCTAAGCAGCAGGCACTCTCCCATATTTTTTTAAATGGTCAGCTCAGCAGCAGGCCCTCAACGATAATGTTTTAGAGGGTCAGCGCAGCAGCAGGCCCTCAACGATAATGTTTTAGAGGGTCAGCGCAGCAGCAGGCCCTCGCATATAATTGTTTAGAGGGTCAGATCACCTGCAGGCCTTCGCATATAATGTTTTTGAGGGTCAGCTCACCTGAAGGCCCTCACCTACAATCTTTTAGAGGGTCACCTCACCAGCAGGCCTTCACCAACAATCTTTTACAGGGTCAGCTCACCTGCAGGCCCTCACCTAATTATACCTTATAGGTAATTTGTGCGCATGCTGCCTTGCTTGGATGTGGTAGCCATAGCCGTTTCTCAGGCTCCCTCTCCGGAATCGAACACTTATTCCCTCTTACACGTGGTCACCGTGGTTGGTGCTGAAAATAACATTGAAAGTTGATAGGACAGACATCTGAATGGATCGTCGCCAATTTTGGGGACATGCGATCGTCCCCAGATTATCTAGAGTCACCAAAGCGGCAGCAGGCCCTAGCCCATAATGTTTTAGATGGTCAGATCAGCAGGCGCTTGCTCCAAATGTTTTTGAGGGTCACCAGCAGGCCATCAATCATAATTTTTCAAGGCTGTGTATGATGCCCTCCTTTATGTGTAGTAAAGGGTGTATTGGATTGCCGGTTCCTTGTAATTTTTGGCAGCCCTTTCACTTAGTGCATAGGCTTTATGAGTGTAGTGTAACGGGGTTCCGAAGGTGCACTCGGTCCCCCATTAGCCGCAGACCTGCTGCTTAGCTTCGGGAGCGAGGATCTGTGTTTGACCTCGTTCCCAGGGCGGCTTTACTAGCTGGGTGGCTCCCTGCTCCTAAGTCTGCCTTAAACGCCGTTCTGATCACTCGGTGCTCGACTAGTTGGTCTGTCGGTCATGTGACGCTGGCCACGTCACATGACCCTCACTCCCCACTATAAATACAGGCAGCCTGCTGGCCACAGGTTGTCTGTTAATTTAGGTTCCACCTGTGATGTTGTCTTTCCTGGCGTACTTACCTCCTGCTGAATTCCTGACGATCCTCTGCCTGCTCCTTGTGTACTTTGCTGCTCTCCTGGTATTCTGACCCCAGCCTCCTCCTGACGATCCTCTGCTGACTCCTTTGGTACTTCACGACTCTCCTGGTATTTATGACCCCGGCTCTCCTGACAATTCTCTGCTTGCTCCATTTGTACTTTGTAGCTTTCCTGGTATTGACTCGGTCCGTTCACGTTCTATTGTTTGTCTGTCTGTCATCCCTGCACTTATTCCAAGCTAGGGATTGCCGTCCAGTTGTCCCCTGTCATTAGGACTCGCGAGGCAAGTAGGCAGGGCCAGGGGTAAGGGTGGAGCGCAGTGGTCACTTCCCTCCCCCCTGTGTGTGTGTGTGTGTGTGTATGTACGCGACCGTTACATGTAGGAGTCCCACTACCTGAACAATTGTACCACAATGTGAATGAGCCCCTCCTTTATGTGATATACAGGTTGTATTGAAGTGCCTGTTCCTTGTAATTTTTGGCAGCACTTTATATACAAGTAAATATACAGGAAAGTATGTTTCCTAACAATGTTTCCTCTAAAATTGATTTTATCTTCTGTTTTGTGCGTATTATTGTCAGTCTGTAAAAGTGGTGTACTACTCGGACAACATCGTTCCCAGCATCAACCTGGGAGTCCAAGATGCATCCAGACATGCTCTCCATGCTGTTCCCGAACCATTTCGGTGGTGTTTCCATCAATTTCTGACCTTTTCCCATGAACCAGGCACCCTCACCTCTTCAGAGCAGGGGGCGCCTGGTTTAATGCTCAGGTTCTCCCATTGACTTCCATTATACTCGGGTGCTCGGTAGAGCACCCCCGAGCATCCCGATGTGTTCGGCCCGAGCACCCGAGCACTATGGTGCTCGATCAACACTAACATTATTGTCTGCTTTCAGTTTAAGGGGTTAAAATATTAATGCATATTTTTTGTGTTTGCTCCCATGTAGGAGAGACTGTTGGGATGTTCGGAAGAGTAAAGCTTGAATACATTGCTGGTATTGTGTTTGCCTGAGAGACATGTAACTTTCAAGCATTACACTTCTGTGAACTAAATTGAGTTTTAACATTACCCACTTGTTATCGCCTTTTCCGTGCACCGGATCATTACTCGGGATGGTCCCCCAAAACACATTGCAAAGGTAATGTATGCAACTTTTTAATATAATTTTTCATTTCTCATCATTTCAAGATCTCTGCTTACATTCAGTTTATATTATTTTCATGGACAGAAAAGGATGCCTGACTTTATCCTGTTAACACAGCTGAAGGACATTTCACAACGTAGTCTCTGTGAGGCAAACACAGCAGCAGCACAAATCTGTATGTGATCTAGGATGGCAGTTGTTATCTACACTATACATAGTAAAGATCCCATTATGAGAGTGCGGCCAGGTCATTAGAGGTTTTCAGCCTCTGAACCTGCTGGGAAAAGTATATTAATAAGTTGTGTACGTTTTCATTATATTGGAATGAAATGTCAATCTTAACCTCTTCCCAACATCCACCGTAAATATATGTGTTCTTCACAAAAGACACCTGCCAGCATTGTCTGTGATTGGAGGCAACTCGGATCATGGACTTTCAAACCCTCAGATGCCGCTGTCAGTTGTAACCGTGGCATCAGGTGAGCTATTTACTAGGACTGGGCATGTTCTGATGCCTGAATGGCCCCCTGCAACAAGATTGCAGGAGATGTTCTATTGGTAGTGCAGCCTAGTGCCTTCTGAAGGCTCCCAGACCTGTCATAGTTAACCACCTCCGGACCGCCTAACGCAGATTCGCGTTCCGGAGGTGGCAGCCCTGCGCTCAGCGACGCATATACGCGTCATCTCGCGATGGCCGAGATTTCCTGTGAAGGCGCGCGCGCTCACAGGAACGGAAGGTAAGAGAGTGGATCTCCAGCCTGCCAGCGGCGATCGTTCGCTGGCAGGCTGGAGATGTGATTTTTTTAACCCCTAACAGGTATATTAGACGCTGTTTTGATAACAGCGTCTAATATACCTGCTACCTGGTCCTCTGGTGGTCCCCTTTGTTTGGATCGACCACCAGAGGACACAGGTAGCTCAGAAATATGTTGCACCAAGCACCACTACACTACACCCCCCCCCTGTCACTTATTAACCCCTTATTCACCCTTGATCACCCCTGATCACCCCATATAGACTCCCTGATCACCCCCCTGTCATTGATTACCCCCCTGTCATTGATCACCCCCCTGTAAAGCTCCATTCAGATGTCTGCATGATTTTTACGGATCCACTGATAGATGGATCGGATCCGCAAAACGCATACGGACGTCTGAATGGAGCCTTACAGGGGCGTGATCAATGACTGTGGTGATTAACCCATATAGACTCCCTGATCACCCCCCTGTCATTGATTACCCCCCTGTAAGATCCATTCAGACGTCCGCATGATTTTTACGAATCCACTGATAGATGGATCGGATCCGCAAAACGCATACGGACGTCTGAATGGAGCCTTACAGGGGCGTGATCAATGACTGTGGTGATCACCCCATATAGACTCCCTGATCACCCCCCTGTCATTGATTACCCCCCTGTCATTGATCACCCCCCTGTAAAGCTCCATTCAGATGTCCGCATGATTTTTACGGATCCACTGATAGATGGATCGGATCCGCAAAACGCATACGGACGTCTGAATGGAGCCTTACAGGGGCGTGATCAATGACTGTGGTGATCACCCCATATAGACTCCCTGATCACCCCCCTGTTATTGATTACCCCCTGTCATTGATCACCCCCCTGTCATTGATCACCCCCCTGTCATTGATCACCCCCCCTGTCATTGATCACCCCCCCTGTCAGGCTGCATTCAGATGTCCGTATGATTTTTACGGATCCACGGATACATGGATCGGATCCGCAAAACACATACGGACATCTGAATGGAGCCTTATAGGGGGGTAATCAATGACAGGGGGGTGATCACCCCATATAGACTCCCTGATCACCCCCCTGTCATTGATCACCCCCCTGTCATTGATCACCCCTCTGTAAGGCTCCATTCAGACATTTTTTTGGCCCAAGTTAGCGGAAATTATTATTTTTTTCTTACAAAGTCTCATATTAAACTAACTTGTGTCAAAAAATGAAATCTCACATGAACTCACCATACCCCTCACGGAATCCAAATGCGTAAAAAAATTTTTGACATTTATATTCCAGACTTCTTCTCACGCTTTAGGGCCCCTAGAATGCCAGGGCAGTATAAATACCCCACATGTGACCCCATTTCGGAAAGAAGACACCCCAAGGTATTCTGTGAGGGGCATATTGAGTCCATGAAAGATTGAAATTTTTGTCCCAAGTTAGCGGAAAGGGAGACTTTGTGAGAAAAAAATAAATAAAATCAATTTCCGCTAACTTGTGCCAAAAAAAAAAAATTCTATGAACTCGCCATGCCCCTTATTGAATACCTTGGGGTGTCTTCTTTCCAAAATGGGGTCACATGTGGGGTATTTATACTGCCCTGGCATTCTAGGGGCCCTAAAGCGTGAGAAGAAGTCTGGGATCCAAATGTCTAAAAATGCCCTCATAAAAGGAATGTGGGCCCCTTTGCGCATCTAGGCTGCAAAAAAGTGTCACACATCTGGTATCTCCGTACTCAGGAGAAGTTGGGGAATGTATTTTGGGGTGTCATTTTACATATACCCATGCTGGGTGAGAGAAATATCTTGGCAAAAGACAACTTTTCCCATTTTTTTTATACAAAGTTGGCATTTGACCAAGATATTTATCTCACTCAGCATGGGTATATGTAAAATGACACCCCAAAACACATTCCCCAACTTCTCCTGAATACGGCGATACCACATGTGTGGCACTTTTTTGCAGCCTAGGTGGGCAAAGGGGCCCACATTCCAAAGAGCACCTTTCGGATTTCACAGGTCATTTACCTACTTACAACACATTAGGGCCCCTGGAAAATGCCAGGGCAGTATAACTACCCCACAAGTGACCCCATTTTGGAAAGAAGACACCCCAAGGTACTCCGTGAGGGGCATGGCGAGTTCCTAGAATTTTTTATTTTTTGTCACAAGTTAGTGGAAAATGATGATTTTTTTTTTTTTTTTTTCCTTACAAAGTCTCATATTCCACTAACTTGTGACAAAAAATAAAAACTTCCATGAACTCACTATGCCCATCAGCGAATACCTTGGGGTGTCTTCTTTCCAAAATGGGGTCACTTGTGGGGTAGTTATACTGCCCTGGCATTCTAGGGGCCCAAATGTGTGGTAAGGAGTTTGAAATCAAATTCTGTAAAAAATGACCGGTGAAATCGAAAGGTGCTCTTTGGAATGTGGGCCCCTTTGCCCACCTAGGCTGCAAAAAAGTGTCACACATGTGGTATCTCCGTATTCAGGAGAAGTTGGGGAATGTGTTTTGGGGTGTCATTTTACATATACCCATGCTGGGTGAGAGAAATATCTTGGCAAAAGACAACTTTTCCCATTTTTTTATACAAAGTTCGCATTTGACCAAGATATTTATCTCACCCAGCATGGGTATATGTAAAATGACACCCCAAAACACATTCCCCAACTTCTCCTGAATACGGAGATACCACATGTGTGACACTTTTTTGCAGCCTAGGTGGGCAAAGGGGCCCACATTCCAAAGAGCACCTTTCGGATTTCACTGGCCATTTTTTACAGAATTTGATTTCAAACTCCTTACCACACATTTGGGCCCCTAGAATGCCAGGGCAGTATAACTACCCCACAAGTGACCCCATTTTGGAAAGAAGACACCCCAAGGTATTCCGTGAGGGGCATGGCGAGTTCCTTTTTTTTTTATTTTTTGTCACAAGTTAGTGGAACATGATGATTTTTTTTTTTTTTTCTTACAAAGTCTCATATTCCACTAACTTGTGACAAAAAATAAAAACTTCCATGAACTCACTATGCCCATCAGCGAATACCTTGGGGTGTCTTCTTTCCAAAATGGGGTCACTTGTGGGGTAGTTATACTGCCCTGGCATTATAGGGGCCCAAATGTGTGGTAAGGAGTTTGAAATCAAATTCTGTAAAAAATAACCAGTGAAATCCGAAAGGTGCTCTTTGGAATATGGGCCCCTTGTCCACCTAGGCTGCAAAAAAGTGTCACACATCTGGTATCTCCGTATTCAGGAGAAATTGGGGAATGTGTTTTGGGGTGTCATTTTACATATACCCATGCTGGGTGAGAGAAATATCTTGGCAAAAGACAACTTTTCCCATTTTTTTATACAAAGTTGGCATTTGACCAAGATATTTATCTCACCCAGCATGGGTATATGTAAAATGACACCCCAAAACACATTCCCCAACTTCTCCTGAATACGGAGATACCACATGTGTGACACTTTTTTGCAGCCTAGGTGGGCAAAGGGGCCCACATTCCAAAGAGCACCTTTCGGATTTCACAGGTCATTTACCTACTTACAACACATTAGGGCCCCTGGAAAATGCCAGGGCAGTATAACTACCCCACAAGTGACCCCATTTTGGAAAGAAGACACCCCAAGGTATTCGCTGATGGGCATGGCGAGTTCCTAGAATTTTTTATTTTTTGTCACAAGTTAGTGGAAAATGAGACTTTGTAAGAAAAAAAAAAAAAAAAATCATCATTTTCCGCTAACTTGTGACAAAAAATAAAAAGTTCTATGAACTCACTATGCCCATCAGTGAATACCTTAGGGTGTCTACTTTCCGAAATGGGGTCATTTGTGGGGTGTTTGTACTGTCTGGGCATTGTAGAACCTCAGGAAACATGACAGGTGCTCAGAAAGTCAGAGCTGCTTTAAAAAGCGGAAATTCACATTTTGTACCATAGTTTGTAAACGCTATAACTTTTACCCAAACCATTTTTTTTTTACCCAAACATTTTTTTTTATCAAAACCATGTAGAACAATAAGTTTAGAGAAAAATTTATATATGGATCTCGTTTTTTTTGCAAAATTTTACAACTGAAAGTGAAAAATGTCATTTTTTTGCAAAAAAATCGTTAAATTTCGATTAATAACAAAAAAAGTAAAAATGTCAGCAGCAATGAAATACCACCAAATGAAAGCTCTATTAGTGAGAAGAAAAGGAGGTAAAATTCATTTGGGTGGTAAGTTGCATGACCGAGCAATAAAGGGTGAAAGTAGTGTAGGTCAGAAGTGTAAAAAGTGGCCTGGTCTTTCAGGGTGTTTAAGCCATAGGGGCTGAGGTGGTTAAAGGGGTATTCTGGGAAAGTAACTTAATTTTTGAAGAACTGCATTAAGGCTTCAAGCTGTGACCCAACCAGAACACATACCTTTACATATAACCAGAGTTTCAATTTACCTTGCAATCCATTTGTCTAGCTCCTGTGTGAGCCTGCAACACACTGAGAGTGTCATGGTGCCTGATCTTCCCTCACAAAACTACAATCCCCCTAGCTTTCCTGCTGTGAGTTTGTGCTTGTTCATAAGTGTTGATGTTTATTGATTGGCTGCCTGATATCACAGTCTGTTCACGCCCCCTCTACTCACCAATCACCAGCACACTAACATGCCCTTTGTTTCACAAGATATTTAGCTAGAGAACTGATAGGGACACACTGAGCATGCTCGACCTAACAAGGGCTCAGAACTACAGGTCAATGCTTTGGTAATTTATGAGGAAACACAGGGGGTAGCAGAGGAAGAAAACTACTTTTATAACTACTGAACGGTAAATATGTGAAATTTACATTATATTAGGTAATTATTGATAATGAATTAGTCTAAAACATAAGTTATATTTATGGTAACCAGAACACCCCTATAAGTATTACCTCAGTCAGGTCTTAATAAGAACATAATGATTTTGCCATAGACATCAATAGTAGATTATTGTAGTCTATGGTATAAATGATATAACGTTTGAATGTTCAAATTCCCTAGGGGGCTAAAAATAAAGCTAAAAAAATAAAAGCAAGTTTTTAAAATGTAAAAAAAAGCAAAAAGTACTAATTCAACTCACTCCCATTTCCCCAGTTTGTACATGTTTATATAGTGTAAGAAGGTACAAGGAATCATCGCGGATGATAGGTACGTGTCACCGAGGTTCCTGGCCTCGGTGGAGTAAGAGACGGTTTTTATGTGTCAGCAGCAGTTGCTGTTTGACACCTTAATACCTAGTATGGCTGTATAGCTGATCTGGGATGGCTCTTACTGGGAGTAGTCAAAGTGCTGGGTAGGTGACTACTCCCCATGTTCCAGGCCGGGTTTTGCCAGGCCTAAAAAACAGCCAGCACTGCCAGGTGAGGAGGATTACCTCAGTCTGACAATGGAGTTTAGGAGGTGTGTGTGCTGGGATCTGAGGCTTGTACCGTGCTGGAGGGCTGAGACACATCTGTAAGGGAAATGGGCCCCCTAAAAGCCTGCTATGGACTGCTGGAGGCAGAACTGCCAACAAGGTGATTTTTGCTATGTGGACTTTCCATTGTTTGTGAACTAACCAACCAAGACTGCAAAGTGACGTTTTGTTTTTGCTTTATATGTGATTTAAGAACTGGTAATTTGCCTCTGTACTGCGTCTGCACACCCTATCTACCAGAGCGAATCCCCACAATAGGAAAGGAAAACTGACTAGTTTGCATTAAATTCAGTTCAGCAGTTAAATTCTTAGACTATGTTCTCATCTATTGTTCCTGTCAAAACAATGGACACTGCAGGGTAACCCAACAGTTTCCGTGATAAGCCAGTGGAGACCATTGGTCACTGCTAAGACCATCTTGAGATGGATCCAGCACTGCGTCATGGTTTCTGTTTATCATGGAAACCAGACGTGAATAGAGCATTAGTGCACCTTCATCTTCTCCAGACAGAAGACATCAGGGAACTGTCAGTCCATGTAGTCACTAGAATTAATAACCAATCTCTGCTAAACTTTTCATTAATGAGGATTCTAGATCAAAGGAAGATGAAAGAAACCTAAGGATAGCAAACGGTAATCAGAAGAAATAGTTTATCAAGCTGCCAGACCCAGACATACTGTATGTGGTAGACTGTCGGAAGGATATAGGTCGGGAAATAGAGTGGGTGATCAGCCTAGACAAAAGAGGCAAAGTTCAAGAGAGGCAAAGCTATCAGGAAGAAATGACAAGGAGACTAGACTAAAATGTTAATGGACCAGACATATAAATTCAATAAAGGGTGAAATAGGTTTACAGGCTCAAGTTTTCCACACAGCAGCAGCTTTTTCATTCTAGAGACTTCCCTGTGATACCACTGCCACGTATCAGTCAAAAATCCTTTTATTGTTTCAAGGAAAGAGGAAAATGCTACAGCTGGTCATATTTGTACAGTACAAAAAAAATCAACTAAAATAAGATATAATGTGTATTGGGGGAACCAAGTCTCCCAATGGCAGAACTGAGGTATTTAAATGACAAATTGAAAATGTATTTTTAGTTATACAAAACATAAAATGAGAGACAATGGAAATCTGACTGTAATTGCCCATACATACGGACTTTATTTATATGTATTCAATGTCCTTCATACAAGGATTTATAATCAAATTAATAAAGGAAAAACAGAACAAAATACAAAAACAAAGAGGGAGATTTATCAAACTGGTGTAAACTAGAACTGGCTTAGTTGCCCATAGCAACCAATCATATTCCACCTTTCATTTTCCAAAGGAGCTGTAAAAGATGAAAGGTGGAATCTGATTGGTTGCTATGGGCAACTAAGCCAGTTCAACTTTACACCAGTTTGATAAATCTTCCTCAAAATATGTAGAATTGTAGTGGCAAAAGTAAATGCCAATATTGGCAGTTTCATAAGGGGACCTCCCAATGTCCTAATGTGTTTCCCTTTATGAAAGGTTAATCAGGGGACTATTATTCGAGGGGCTGATCGCCCATTGATAAGTGACCAATAAAACATCAAAAGAAAAATATACAGAGTAATAATAAATGACACCTTCTTTAGAAATACAGAAGATGGTCAAATGCTGTCTTGATTGATACTAATTGCTGGAAAGATATGCTTCAGAGGTATACTTGGCCTTTGGCGCTGTGGTATTTAGTTATCAGTTAGCAAGTCTACTCCACATGTTCAACAACCAGAAACTACAGCACCTTGAAAAATTATTCATACCCCTTGAACTTTTCTACATTTTTTCACGTTGCACCCACAAACTTAAATGTACTTCATTAGTACCAACACATTATATCAAGTATGTGGGAAAGTGAAAGAAAATGAAACATTGTTTTCAAAATTTTTAATAAATAAAAATCTGAAAAGTGTGGCACACATTTGTATTCAGTCCCCTGTACTCTGATACCCCTAATTAAAATTAATTTTGACCAATTGCCTTGAGAAATCACCTAATTTGTAAATCGAGTCCACCTGTGTGTGATTTATCCTCAGTAGACCTAAACTTGTTCTGTGAAGGCCTCAGAGGTTTGTTAGAGAACATTCGAGATCAAACAGCTTCCTGAAAACCGAGGAACACACCAGACATGTCAGGGATAAAGTTGTGGAGAAGTGTAAAGCCGGGTTAGGTTATATAAAAATATCCCAAGCTCTGAACACCTCACGGAGCACTGTTCAATCCATCATCTGAAAATGGAAGGACTATAGCACAACTACAAATCTACCAAGACATGTTCTTCCACCTAAATTTGCAGTCCAGGCAAGGAAAGCAATAATTAGAGAAGCAGCCAAGAGGCCCAAGGTCACTTTGGAGGAGCTGCAGAGATACAGAGCTTAGGTGGTAGAATCTGTCCCCAGGACAACTATTAGTCGTGTACTCCACAAATGTGGCCTTTATACAGTAGAAGAGTGTCAAGAAGAAAGACATTAAAGCAAGCCATAAGAAGTTTGCCACAAGCCATGTAGCGGACACAGCAAACATGTAGATGAAGGTGCTCTGGTCAGATGAGGTCAAAGTTGAACTTTTTGTCCTAAATGAAAAACGCTATGTGTGGCGGAAAACTAACACTGAACATCACCCTGAACATACGATCCCCACCATGAAACATGGTGGTGGCAGCATCATGCTGTGGAGATGCTTTTCTTCAGCAGGGGCAGGGAAGCTGGTAAGATTTATGGGAATATGGATGGAACTGAATGCAGAGGCTGCAAAAGACTTGAGACTGGTGTGGAGGTTCACCTTCCAGCAGGACAAAAACCCTAAACATACAGCCAGAGTTACAATGGAATTGTTTAGATCAAAGCATACTCGTGTTAGAATGGCCCAGTGAAAGTCCAGACATAAATCCCTTTGAGAATCTGTGGCAAGACTTGAAAATTGCTGTTCACAGACACTCTCCATCCAATCTGACTGAGTTTGAGCTACTGCATTTTGCAAAGAAGAATTGGCAAAATTTTCAGCCTCTAGATGTGTAAAGCTGGTAGAGACATACCCTCAAAGACTTGCAGCTGTAAATGCAGCAAAAAGGTGGTCCCACAAAGTATTTACTATGGGGGGCTCCATTGACTTGAATAGGTCCACGATCCACAACATATGGCAAAAGATGGGACATGTCCTATCTTTTGCAGTGCAGAGGCATGGACCCGGAAGCCCATTGAAGGGCTTCCATGTGTTTCAGTGGGCTTCCGATAAATGCCTCTGCACAGCAAAAGATAGGACATGTCCTATCTTTTGTCATATATTGCGGATCTATTCAAATCAATGGGTCGGCACCTCAGCATGGAGTTCATACAGTTGGTGCCTGTGTATTACAGACCCGATGTTTGCGGTCCACAACACACCACGGCAGCCATACAGTCAGTCATCTGAATGGGGCCTAAAGGACAGATACAACTTCCCTTTTTTGAATTCACTCCTGCTTTTTTTTTTTATGTAATCTCTTTTTATTGAATATTCACTGAACAAAAAATTAGACAAGTAAACACATCACATATTATAAAGGGTACACCCACTGTAGGCAATTGGACAATCTTGACTAAAGAGAAGATGTTTTTAACTATACAGCAATTCAAGAATAAGTGCTTTTTTTTTTTTTACAATACAGTAGCAGTCATACACGTCTGACCCCCCAAACTTGGGAAGGAAAAAGCATGCAGTTTCTAGGTTCAGGTGAGTTGCTGTTGTTCCTAGTTAAGTATATATCACAACTGTCCATTTTGAGCAGATAAAGCTAGTGATCTACATAAACTAACTAAATGAGAAGCAAACATATAAAAGAAAAGAAAAACAATTAGACTCAAAAGAAAACCCGCGGCACTTCCATTTAGTGGCGTCGCTAGGGATGGGGGGCGAGGGGGGCAATCGCCCCCCTATGTTGTTCTTTGCCCCCCTGGTTGCCCCCCTGCTGATTCCCCCAGGTGAATACTAATGAGCGCTTCCATTATGGAAGCGCTCATTAGAACCGAGGGACCAGGAAGTGGTGAACGCTCTGTACTTACCACTTCCTGGTCCTCGGCTGTCGGCTGTGCAGGGCTGCGCACAGCGTGAGGGCGCTCTGTGACCTCACGCTGTGCGTGCCAGTTCAGAGCACAGTCGACTGAGGAGAGGCAGGCGGCGTCCAGGAGCAGGAGAGGTAAGTGTTTTTTTATTTTATAAAAAATGTGGCTGCTGGGGGCATAAGGGGGCTAATGATGAGAGGCATATGGGGGCTAATGATGAGAGGCATATGGGGGCTAATGATGAGAGGCATATGGGGGCTAATGATGAGAGGCATATGGGGGCTAATGATAAGAGGCATATGGGTGCTAATGATGAGAGGCATATGGGGGCTAATGATGAGAGGCATATGGGGGCTAATGATGAGAGGCATATGGGGGCTAATGATGAGAGGCATAAGGGGGCTAATGATGAGAGGCATAAGGGGGCTAATGATGAGAGGCATAAGGGGGCTAATGATGAGAGGCATAAGGGGGCTAATGATGAGAGGCAGCATATGGGGGCTAATGATGAGAGGCAGCATATGGGGGCTAATGATGAGAGGCAGCATATGGGGGCTAATGATGAGAGGCAGCATATGGGGGCTAATGATGAGAAGCAGCATATGGGGTCTAATGATGAGAGGCAGCATATGGGGGCTAATGATGAGAGGTAGCATATGGGGGCTAATGATGAGAGCCAGCATATGGGGGCTAATGATGAGAGGCAGCATATGGGGGCTAATGATGAGAGGCATATGGGGCTAATGATGAGAGGCATAAGGGGGCTAATGATGAGAGGCAGCATATGGGGGCTAATGATGAGAGGCAGCATATGGGGGCTAATGATGAGAGGCAGCATATGGGGGCTAATGATGAGAGGCAGCATATGGGGGCTAATGAGAGGCACAGATGCCCCCATAACAGTGTGTCTTCACAGATCCACCATAACAGTGCGCCTGTGCACTGACGAGAGACAGAAAGAAGGGGAAAGAATCCGCGGAAGCAAGCAGAGGACGGCACAGCAGACGACTAAATAGCTTCTTTTGTAAGTAAATTGTTTTATTATAAATGTATCCCTGCATACCGCAATTCTCTCGTATTTTGTAATCTTCTTTATATATACTTATTTTGTTTTTGCCCCCCCATTTTTGACTGTGGTATCTTTGTGCCCCCCCCCTATATATTGTTCCTAGAGTCGCAACTGCTTCCATTAGTTTGAAGGCAACATATTTCCATACTAATATTTATATTTATATTCCTTATGTAGGCCAAATCTTGTGAACGGTAGTATAAAGTAAGAGAAAGAAACTGAAAAAAAGAAATAAAAAGTCCCTACAATGTATCTCAATCATCCCTCAACATTGCATTCATCCATGGCTGACAAATCTTTAGGTATAGTTGTCTGTTGTTATTTTCCCAGCTTGCAAGCTCCTCTAGTCTATTAATTTGCTGTACTTTGTTCTTCCAGAGGTCTATAGTTGGGGGTGTGGTATCTCTCCATTTCGTAGGGATGAGGAGTTTAGCTGCAGCTAGCATATGCGTAGGGAGATTCACTTTAAATGGTGTGAATGCTGAGTGAGGCAGCCATAGAAGAACCAACTCCAGGGTTAGTGATATATTCAAAGAACATATATTATTTATAGCTTTCTCCACATCCTTCCAAAACTGTATTATCAATAGGCATGTCCACCATATGTGTAACATAGTACCTTTCTATTTCCCACACCTCCAACACCAGTCGTTGGGTGAGAAACCTAGCGTGAATAGAAAATCTGGTGTTTTATACCATCTCGTGATAACCTTAAAAGAGATTTCTTGGAGTCTTATACATCTAGAAAAGCAACAGGCATGGGCAAGAATATACTCAGTGTCTTCTTTCGGAAATGTCCCACCCAATTCTTTCTCCCATTGCAAAATATAGTAAGGCTTGGAAGGTGCTTGGTTTTCTAGAAAATTCTTGTATATTAGAGAGACTAATTTCTTTGGAGGCGTGGGAAACAATGTTAGGTTTTCCAACCACGAAGGATCAGAAAGAGGCAAGGAAGCGACACACCTCACCTTATGGCAAGCTTGTGTGTAATCTAAATTAAAAGATTAAATGTATTACATAACTCCAATATGGATGAAGAGGTCTTGTTAGTAAGTTAGTAAGTTAGTAAGTTAGTATGTTAGTAAGGAGGCAATCCTTGTTTCTTTCAATTTAAGCCACCAACTTCCCTCAAGATTCCATCTGTGATCTAGAAAACTAGGAAGAACTGTCAAAGGGGCCAGTTTAGAAAGACCTTTGGTAGATTGAGGTAGGAGGGAGGTGAAACGGCAGACTTTTATCATTCCCTTGGTCATATCATTGATCTCTATGTTACGTTGTACAGGCAATACATTCAACCATAAACAGCTG
This sequence comes from Bufo bufo, assembly GCF_905171765.1. Lineage (NCBI taxonomy): Eukaryota > Metazoa > Chordata > Amphibia > Anura > Bufonidae > Bufo > Bufo bufo. The sequence goes on along the minus strand of NC_053393.1, from coordinate 176,572,858 downwards.
TGTAAATGGGGACCCATCAAGTACCTTTCAATATCTAGGTAAGGTGTAATCAAGCTGTTATTCGCTAATAGTGCCCACCTAGCAAGTTGTATGAATCTATAATATAATGTTACATCGGGTATAGAGATACCTCCCTTTTTCTTCTTTTGTGTCAGGTAAGAGTAGGCCAATCTTGGTCTTTTACTCCTCCACAAAAAGGTAGTAAACATTTTTCTAAAATTAATAAAAAAATGTGTAAGGTATTTTTATTGGGAGAGACTGCAAGATATATAAAATCTGGGGAAGAACATATGTGGAGAGTAGGATTTCCCTTCCAAACCAAGAGACATAAGGAATCTGTAGAGAGCTTAGGTACGTCTTGATTTATAGTTTAATTTAAAAAGACGTGAGAGATCGGATGGTAGCATGAGTCCTAAGTACTTAATGGCAGATGGAGGTCATTTAAATGGGGATGAGGTTTTCAGGTTGGCGAGAGATTTAGGGTCTAATGATATGTTCAAGGCTTTAGATTTAGAGTAATCAATTTTGAAGTTAGATACTTTGCCATATGTGTCAAAGATCTGCAATATTTTTGGAAAGGACTGGATTAGAAATCATCAGCAATAAATCATCCGCAAAGGCTGCGGTTTTGTGCGTGAAGTGACCGAGGGTGAGTCATTTAATCTGTTCTGTTTGTCGTATTTTGAAGTAATCCTAAAAAAGGAAACTGAGACTCAACAGGCTAAAATAAACAGTAATTTTATTAAATACATAAATATGACAAAAGACACAAAAGTACATCAAAAGATGTGGTACGAATCACTCCTGAGGAATAATATAACACAGATATATATAAATGGAGGCTTGTAATAAAATGCTAAAATATCCGTGGAGGTGGAAGGGAAGATAAATGATCAGGTGGGACTGCCACAAAAAAAAACAACAAAAAAACAAACAAACAGAAGTTGTCTTGTAAATCGCAAGGTAGCAATACAAAGAGGTAGTGCAACACAAAAGGTAAGATATATATTAAACCCTAAAATAAGGGAAAATGTCAAAAAGTGTATGCAACTACCTAAATTGTATATAAAAGTAAAAAACAACAAACAATAAACTGGCAGTCACAGTGAATCACTATCAATGTATGCTTCCCAAACCTTCTAACAGAGATAAAGTGCTCTAACAGAGATAGGAGGTTTGGGAAGCATACATTGATAGTGATTCACTGTGACTGCCAGTTTATTGTTTGTTGTTTTTTACTTTTATATACAATTTAGGTAGTCGCATACACTTTTTGACATTTTCCCTTATTTTAGGGTTTAATATATATCTTACCTTTGTGTCGCACTACCTCTTTGTATTGCTGAAAAAATTAAAAGAAAAAGTCTCAAAATATGTTGCCTGTCTTCTATGCACTGCAGGTCCTGAAGTGATATGGGCAAGTTCACACAGTAATGCGTTTTATATAGAGGACCGCGCTGCTTCGATCTCCATAGAGGGATAGACTTTCGTAGCAGGATTTTTCCGCACTTCCTAAATGTAGTGACATACGAATCCTCACAGTCGCTCACACCCTCCCGGTAGATCGTATAACCTTCAAAAAGGGATGTGTGCAGATAGTATAGTACCGCCACAAAAGGTAAAAAAGTACAATTTATTATACTCACAAACACGAATGTTTTAAAATGCCTTAAAACATAGCCTTATGTTCAGACCCGACCCGGGTTTCGCTTAACACTTTGTCTGGGGCGAACAAACTACTGAGTTCTGGGCTGTCTAATAAATCAATGCGACTCCGCCCTCTCTCTCAACAGGTTGACATCATTAAAATTCACTTAAAAATATTCATATGTTCATTCGAATCAGACATATAATATCTTTACATTATCGCATAAAATTGCATACCAACAGTACTCAATTAGAACCACTACAGATATAGCAAAAGCTTTTTTATATGAGCGGGCAATTTTCAATCACACCCTTCAACCACCACGTATCCACTATTGTTGTTCCACTTTCATTCACAAAATACAGGACCCGGTCACATGGTCCCTATCACCAATAGGGAGTCTTTTCGCATAGCTGAGTCCGGAGATAGGAAGGAGATGGAAAGTCCTACCCCATATATCGCAACCAACTGTAAGTGCTATACTAGGCATGGCTTTAGATCAAATTCAACATTTAAGCCGCCTGACTGCAAAGTCCCCAACTAGAGTTGAGCGAACACCTGGATGTTCGGCCGAACTTCCCGGAAATGTTCGGGTTCGGGAACCGAACCCGACCCGAACTTCGTCCCGAACCCGAACCCCATTGAAGTCAATGGGGACCCGAACTTTTCGGCACTAAAAAGGCTGTAAAACAGCCCAGGAAAGAGCTAGAGGGCTGCAAAAGGCAGCAACATGTAGGTAAATCCCCTGCAAACAAATCTGGATAGGGAAATGAATTAAAATAAAAATAAAAAAAATAAAAATTAACCAATATCAATTGGACAGAGGTCCCATAGCAGAGAATCTGGCTTCACGTCAGCAGAGAATCAGTCTCTTGATGCCATAGCAGAGAATCTGGCTTCATGTCAGCAGAGAATCAGTCTTCATGTCATAGCAGAGAATCAGGCTTCACGTCACCCACCACTGGAACAGGCCACTGTCACATATTTAGGCCCAGGCACCCAGGCAGAGGAGAGAGGTCCCGTAACAGAGAATATGGCTTCATGTCAGCACAGAATCAGTCTTCATGTCATAGCAGAGAATCAGGCTTCACGTCACCCACCACTGGAACAGGCCACTGTCACATATTTAGGCCCCGGCACCCAGGCAGAGGAGAGAGGTCCCGTAACAGAGAATCTGGCTTCATGTCAGCACAGAATCAGTCTTCATGTCATAGCAGAGAATCAGGCTTCACGTCACCCACCACTGGAACAGGCCACTGTCACATATTTAGGCCCCGGCACCCAGGCAGAGGAGAGAGGTCCCGTAACAGAGAATCTGGCTTCATGTCAGCACAGAATCAGTCTTCATGTCATAGCAGAGAATCAGGCTTCACGTCACCCACCACTGTAACAGGCCACTGTCACATATTTAGGCCCAGGCACCCAGGCAGAGGAGAGAGGTCCCGTAACAGAGAATCTGGCTTCATGTCAGCACAGAATCAGTCTTCATTTTATAGCAGAGAATCAGGCTTCACGTCACCCACCACTGGAACAGGCCACTGTCACATGGCCACTGTCACATATTTAGGCCCCGGCACCCAGACAGAGGAGAGAGGTCCCGTAACAGAGAATCTGGCTTCATGTCAGCAGAGAATCAGTCTTCATGTCATAGCAGAGAATCAGGCTTCACGTCACCCACCACTGGAACAGGCCACTGTCACATATTTAGGCCCAGGCAGAGGAGAGAGGTCCCGTAACAGAGAATCTGGCTTCATGTCAGCACAGAATCAGTCTTCATGTTATAGCAGAGAATCAGGCTTCACGTCACCCACCACTGGAACAGGCCACTGTCACATATTTAGACCCCGGAACCCAGACAGAGGAGAGAGGTCCCGTAACAGAGAATCTGGCTTCATGTCAGCAGAGAATCAGTCTTCATGTCATAGCAGAGAATCAGGCTTCACGTCACCCACCACTGGAACAGGCCACTGTCACATATTTAGGCCCCGGCACCCAGACAGAGGAGAGAGGTCCCGTAACAGAGAATCTGGCTTCATGTCAGCAGAGAATCAGTCTTCATGTCATAACAGAGAATCAGGCTTCACGTCACCCACCACTGGAACAGGCCACTGTCACATATTTAGGCCCAGGCACCCAGCCAGAGGAGAGAGGTCCCGTAACAGAGAATCTGGCTTCATGTCAGCACAGAATCAGTCTTCATGTCATAGCAGAGAATCAGGCTTCACGTCACCCACCACTGGAACAGGCCACTGTCACATATTTAGGCCCCGGCACCCAGGCATCGGAGAGAGGTCCCGTAACAGAGAATCTGGCTTCATGTCAGCACAGAATCAGTCTTCATGTCATAGCAGAGAATCAGGCTTCACGTCACCCACCACTGGAACAGGCCACTGTCACATATTTAGGCCCAGGCACCCAGGCAGAGGAGAGAGGTCCCGTAACAGAGAATCTGGCTTCATATCAGCACAGAATCAGTCTTCATTTTATAGCAGAGAATCAGGCTTCACGTCACCCACCACTGGAACAGGCCACTGTCACATGGCCACTGTCACATATTTAGGCCCCGGCACCCAGACAGAGGAGAGAGGTCCCGTAACAGAGAATCTGGCTTCATGTCAGCAGAGAATCAGTCTTCATGTCATAGCAGAGAATCAGGCTTCACGTCACCCACCACTGGAACAGGCCACTGTCACATATTTAGGCCCAGGCACCCAGGCAGAGGAGAGAGGTCCCGTAACAGAGAATCTGGCTTCATGTCAGCAGAGAATCAGTCTTCATGTTATAGCAGAGAATCAGGCTTCACGTCACCCACCACTGGAACAGGCCACTGTCACATATTTAGACCCCGGCACCCAGACAGAGGAGAGAGCTCCCGTAACAGAGAATCTGGCTTCATGTCAGCAGAGAATCAGTCTTCATGTCATAGCAGAGAATCAGGCTTCACGTCACCCACCACTGGAACAGGCCACTGTCACATATTTAGGCCCCGGCACCCAGACAGAGGAGAGAGGTCCCGTAACAGAGAATCTGGCTTCATGTCAGCAGAGAATCAGTCTTCATGTCATAACAGAGAATCAGGCTTCACGTCACCCACCACTGGAACAGGCCACTGTCACATATTTAGGCCCAGGCACCCAGGCAGAGGAGAGAGGTCCCGTAACAGAGAATCTGGCTTCATGTCAGCACAGAATCAGTCTTCATGTTATAGCAGAGAATCAGGCTTCACGTCACCCACCACTGGAACAGGCCACTGTCACATATTTAGGCCCCGGCACCCAGGCAGAGGAGAGAGGTCCCGTAACAGAGAATCTGGCTTCATGTCAGCAGAGAATCAGTCTTCATGTCATAGCAGAGAATCAGGCTTCACGTCACCCACCACTGGAACAGGCCACTGTCACATATTTAGGCCCAGGCACCCAGGCAGAGGAGAGAGGTCCCGTAACAGAGAATCTGGCTTCATGTCAGCAGAGAATCAGTCTTCATGTCATAGCAGAGAATCAGGCTTCACGTCACCCACCACTGGAACAGGCCACTGTCACATATTTAGGCCCCGGCACCCAGACAGAGGAGAGAGGTCCCGTAACAGAGAATCTGGCTTCATGTCAGCAGAGAATCAGTCTTCATGTCATAACAGAGAATCAGGCTTCACGTCACCCACCACTGGAACAGGCCACTGTCACATATTTAGGCCCAGGCACCCAGGCAGAGGAGAGAGGTCCCGTAACAGAGAATCTGGCTTCATGTCAGCACAGAATCAGTCTTCATGTTATAGCAGAGAATCAGGCTTCACGTCACCCACCACTGGAACAGGCCACTGTCACATATTTAGGCCCCGGCACCCAGGCAGAGGAGAGAGGTCCCGTAACAGAGAATCTGGCTTCATGTCAGCAGAGAATCAGTCTTCATGTCATAGCAGAGAATCAGGCTTCACGTCACCCACCACTGGAACAGGCCACTGTCACATATTTAGGCCCAGGCACCCAGGCAGAGGAGAGAGGTCCCGTAACAGAGAATCTGGCTTCATGTCAGCAGAGAATCAGTCTTCATGTCATAATAGAGAATCAGGCTTCACGTCACCCACCACTGGAACAGGCCACTGTCACATATTTAGGCCCAGGCACCCAGGCAGAGGAGAGAGGTCCCGTAACAGAGAATCTGGCTTCATGTCAGCACAGAATCAGTCTTCATGTTATAGCAGAGAATCAGGCTTCACGTCACCCACCACTGGAACAGGCCACTGTCACATATTTAGGCCCCGGCAACCAGACAGAGGAGAGGTTCATTCAACTTTGGGTTGCCCCGCAATATAATGGTAAAATGAAAATAAAAATAGGATTGAATGAGGAAGTGCCCTGGAGTACAATAATATATTGTTAAGGGGAGGTAGTTAATGTCTAATCTGCACAAGGGATGGACAGGTCCTGTGGGATCCATGCCTGGTTCATTTTTATGAACGTCAGCTTGTCCACATTGGCTGTAGACAGGCGGCTGCATTTGTCTGTAATGACGCCCCCTGCCGTGCTGAATACACGTTCAGACAAAACGCTGGCCGCCGGGCAGGCCAGCACCTCCAAGGCATAAAAGGCTAGCTCTGGCCACGTGGACAATTTGGAGACCCAGAAGTTGAATGGGGCCGAACCATCAGTCAGTACATGGAGGGGTGTGCACAGGTACTGTTCCAACATCTTATTGAAATGTTGCCTCCTGCTAACACGTTCCATATCAGGTGGTGGTGCAGTTAGCTGTGGCGTGGTGACAAAACTTTTCCACATCTCTGCCATGCTAACCCTGCCCTCAGAGGAGCTGGCCGTGACACAGCTGCGTTGGCGACCTCTTGCTCCTCCTCTGCCTTCGCCTTGGGCTTCCACTTGTTCCCCTGTGACATTTGGGAATGCTCTCAGTAGCGCGTCTACCAACGTGCGCTTGTACTCGCGCATCTTCCTATCACGCTCCAGTGCATGAAGTAAGGTGGGCACATTGTCTTTGTACCGTGGATCCAGCAGGGTGGCAACCCAGTAGTCCGCACACGTTAAAATGTGGGCAACTCTGCTGTCGTTGCGCAGGCACTGCAGCATGTAGTCGCTCATGTGTGCCAGGCTGCCCAGAGGTAAGGACAAGATGTCCTCTGTGGGAGGCGTATCGTCATCGTCCTGCGTTTCCCCTCAGCCACGCACCAGTGATGGGCCCGAGCTGCGTTGGGTGCCAGCCCGCTGTGAACCTGCTTCATCCTCATCCTCCTCCACCTCCTCCTCATCCTCGTCCTCCTCGTCCTCCAGTAGTGGGCCCTGTCTGGCCACATTTGTACCTGGCCTCTGGTGTTGCAAAAAACCTCCCTCTGAGTCACTTCGAAGAGACTGGCCTGAAAATGCTAAAAATGACCCCTCTTCCTCCTCCTCCTCCTCCTGGGCCACCTCCTTTTCCATCATCGCCCTAAGTGTTTTCTCAAGGAGACATAGAAGTGGTATTGTAACGCTGATAACGGCGTCATCGCCACTGGCCATGTTGGTGGAGTACTCGAAACAGCGCAACAGGGCACACAGGTCTCGCATGGAGGCCCAGTCATTGGTGGTGAAGTGGGGCTGATCCGCAGTGCGACTGACCCGTGCGTGCTGCAGCTGAAACTCCACTATGGCCTGCTGCTGCTCGCACAGTCTGTCCAGCATGTGCAAGGTGGAGTTCCACCTGGTGGGCACGTTGCATATGAGGCGGTGAGCGGGAAGGCCGAAGTTACGCTGTAGCGCAGACAGGCGAGCAGCGGCAGGGTGTGAACGCCGGAAGCGCGAACAGACGGCCCGCACTTTATGCAGCAGCTCTGACATGTCGGGGTAGTTGTGAATGAACTTCTGCACCACCAAATTCAGCACATGCGCCAGGCAAGGGATGTGCGTCAAACCGGCTAGTCCCAGAGCTGCAATGAGATTTCGCCCATTATCGCACACCACCAGGCCGGGCTTGAGGCTCACCGGCAGCAACCACTCGTCGGTCTGTTGTTCTACTGTATACCCCGCCACAACTCCTGTGCGGTGTGGGGCCTGTCCCCCAAACATATGAGTTTCAGAACGGCCTGCTGACGTTTACCCCGGGCTGTGCTGAAGTTGGTGGTGAAGGTGTGTGGCTGACTGGATGAGCAGGTGGAAGAAGAGGAGGAGGAGGAGACAGGAGGCAAAGAATGTTGCCCTGCGATCCTTGGCGGCGGAAGGACGTGCGCCAAACAGCTCTCCGCCTGGGGCCCAGCCGCCACTACATTTACCCAGTGTGCAGTTAGGGAGATATAGCGTCCCTGCCATGCTTACTGGTCCACGTATCTGTGGTTAGGTGGACCTTGCCACAGATGGCGTTGCGCAGTGCACACTTGATTTTATCAGATACTTGGTTGTGCAGGGAAGGCACGGCTCTCTTGGAGAAGTAGTGTCGGCTGGGAACAACATACTGTGGGACAGCAAGCGACATGAGCTGTTTGAAGCTGTCTGTCTCCACCAGCCTAAATGACAGCATTTCATAGGCCAGTAGTTTAGAAATGCTGGCATTGAGGGCCAGAGATCGAGGGTGGCTAGGTGGGAATTTACGCTTTCTCTCAAATGTTTGTGAGATGGAGAGCTGAACGCTGCCGTGTGACATGGTTGAGATGCTTGGTGACACAGGTGGTGGTGTTGGTGGTACATCCCATGTTTGCTGGGCGGCAAGTGCAAACGTCCCTCCAGAGGCGGAGGAAGAGGCCGAGGCGGCGGCAACAGCAGAAGAGGCCGAGGCGGCAGCAGCAGAAGAGGTAGCAGGGGGAGCCTGAGTGACTTCCTTGTTTTTAAGGTGTTTACTTCACTGCAGTTCAGGTGCCTGGTCATGCAGGTTGTGCTAAGGTTCAGAACGTTAATGCCTCGCTTCAGGCTCTGATTGCACAGCGTGCAAACCACTCAGGTCTTGTCGTCAGCACATTGTTTGAAGAAGTGCCATGCCAGGGAACTCCTTGAAGCTGCCTTTGGGGTGCTCGGTCCCAGATGGCGGCGGTCAGTAGCAGGCGGAGTCTCTTGGCGGCTGGTGTTCTGATTTTGCCCACTGCTCCCTCTTTGTCTTTTGCTACGCTGTTGGCTCGGTCTCACCACTGCCTCTTCCTCCGAACTGTGAAAGTCAGTGGCATGACCTTCATTCCATGTGGGGTCTAGGACCTCATCGTCCCCTGCATCGTCTTCCACCCAGTCTTGATCCCTGACCTCCTGTTCAGTCTGCACACTGCAGAAAGACGCAGCAGTTGGCACCTGTGTTTCGTCATCATCAGAGACGTGCTGAGGTGGTATTCCCATGTCCTCATCATCAGGAAACATAAGTGGTTGTGCGTTAGTGCATTCTATCTCTTCCACCCCTGGGGAAGGGCTAGGTGGATGCCCTTGGGAAACCCTGGCAGCAGAGTCTTCAAACAGCATAAGAGACTGCTGCATAACTTGAGGCTCAGACAGTTTCCCTGATATGCATGGGGGTGATGTGACAGACTGATGGGCTTGGTTTTCATGCGCCATCTGTGCGCTTTCTGCAGAAGACTGGGTGGGAGATAATGTGAACGTGCTGGATGCACTGTCGGCCACCCAATTGACTAATGCCTGTACCTGCTCAGGCCTTACCATCCTTAGAACGGCATTGGGCCCCACCAAATATCCCTGTAAATTCTGGCGGCTACTGGGACCTGAGGTAGTTGGTACACTAGGACGTGTGGCTGTGGCAGAACGGCCACGTCCTCTCCCAGCACCAGAGGGTCCACTAACACCACCACGACCATGTCCAGTCCGCGTCCGCGTCCCTTACTAGATGTTTTCCTCATTGTTACCGTTCACCACAATAAGAAAAATATTATTCGGGCCAATGTATTGAATTAAAATTCAGGCCTTTTTTTACAGACACCTAACACTGTCTGTCTATCTATTTAGGTACCATATTACACTAATACAGGCACACCAGTAATGACAGATTTAGCTGAATATAAATGTGAGGCCTATTTTTTAGGCGCTGTGTGACAGGTATACGTTTAATCACAGAATTAGACTTGTATCTGCACTGTAGCGTGTGTGTTAAGTTTTTCAGAATGACCCTATCAGCACCTTGAATCTAATATACCCTTTTAGGGATAGATTTAAAGTAGGTCTGATACAGCAGAAACCACTAATTTTGAGAATTGCAAATTTGGGAATTGTTTTTCAACCCAGAACAAAAACTGTGCTTTTACGGTCACTAAAAATAACTTGACCAGCTAAAACAGTACTGATTTGGAGGAATATAAATGTGAGGCCTATTTTTTAGGCGCTGTGTGACAGGTATACGTTTAATCACAGAATTAGACTTGTATCTGCACTGTAGCGTGTGTGTTAAGTTTTTCAGAATGACCCTATCAGCACCTTGAATCTAATATACCCTTTTAGGGATAGATTTAAAGTAGGTCTGATACAGCAGAAACCACTAATTTTGAGAATTGCAAATTTGGGAATTGTTTTTCAACCCAGAACAAAAACTGTGTTTTTACGGTCACTTAAAATAACTTGACCAGCTAAAACAGTACTGATTTGGAGGAATATAAATGTCAGGCCTATTTTTTAGGAGCTGGGTGACAGGCTCAACTTGCCCCTGATGTAGTATATGGCCAAAAAATAACCACACTATTGATGGTTAAATGCACTTGGGTGACACAGGCTCAGCCTGCACCTGATGTAGTATATGGCCAAAAAATAACCACACTATTGATGGTTAAATGCACTTGATGAAAGCTTGACCCTGATGTAGGATATAGCAAAAAATAACCACACTATTGATGGTTAAATGCACTTGGGTGACACAGGCTCAGCCTGCACCTGATGTAGTATATGGCCAAAAAATAACCACACTATTGATGGTTAAATGCACTTGATGAAAGCTTGACCCTGATGTAGGATATAGCAAAAAATAACCACACTATTGATGGTTAAATGCACTTGGGTGACACAGGCTCAGCCTGCACCTGATGTAGGATATAGCAAAAAATAACCACACTATTGATGGTTAAATGCACTTGGTGGTAGCTTGTGCTGGCGCACCACAAGCCACAAAATGGCCGCCGATCACCCCAGAAAAAAGTGACTGAAAAACGCTCTGGGCAGCCTAAAAACACTGAGCAATTGAATAGAAGCAGTTCAATGATCCACAGCTGTAGATCGATCACTGAATGAAGTCTTTTGGAGGAGTTAATCTGCCTAATCTCGCCCTAACGTCGCAGCTGCAACCTCTCCCTACACTTGTATCAGCAGAGTGACGTGCAGCGCTACGTGACCCAAGCTTATATAGAGGCTGGGTCACATGCTGCACTGGCCAATCACAGCCATGCCAATAGTAGGCATGGCTTTGATGGCCTCTTGGGGCAAGTAGTATGACGCTTGACCTTTCAAAAAGCGCCAAGAAAGCGCCGAACACCGAACCCGAACCCGGACTTTTACGAAAATGTTCGGGTTCGGGTCCGTGTCACGGACACCCCAAAATTCGGTACGAACCCGAACTATACAGTTCGGGTTCGCTCATCCCTATCCCCAACTTATAAATCCACTCAACCTCACGTTTGTTGATTCTAGCAATCTGGTCTCTACCCCGCCAGTGTGGTTTGACCAGTTCTATGCCCATGAACTTCAAACCCTTAGGATTTTTTTGGTGCGTCTTTTTGAAATGTAATGAAACACTATGGGTTTCAAGGCCCTTTTTTATATTTTGTATGTGTTCCTGAATTCTTAGTTTTAGTTTGCGGGTGGTACGCCCCCCCAAAAAAAGAAATATAGAGGAAGAAGAGGGAATGGGAAGCGAAAATCCGGTATCCAAAAAGAGCAAGGGAAAGTAATGGGGATATTCAATCTGAGCTCATATTCCCTGACCGAGCCTGAGAAAAGAGTGCTGGGAAAGGGGTTAAATTTTGCACCGAATGCTATGCCCAATAAATTTGAGATGTTTCTAGACATACATAAATATATCAGAAAACTCAATATTGCGAAATATTGTATCAGTACACAAAACGCACCTCTAAAAAATAAGATAGTAGATATGACTGAAGTCCCCTTATTAAATAGTGAAGTAGTGGAAAAAGAAGTAATCCATACAAAATTAAAGGAGAAATGCTCTTTTTTTTCCAAAAATTAAAAAGAATGAATGTGTGGAGGCCTTCAAGACAGGCTTAATAAAAGAACTGGAAAATATGGAAATAAAACCGCGGCACTTCAATCTAACTAAAGAGGAAAGAACAGCCCCAAAGAACTTAGAAAAGAATTCCAATATAGTAATAAAACCAGCTGATAAAGGGAGAGGAGTGGTAGTTATGGATTTTACCAAGTATGAACAGGAACTTGAGAGGTTAATATCAGATGAGACGACCTATGTGCCCCTGCAAGGAAATCCCACATCCAAATATCAGAACAAGCTAAATATACTCCTGAAGTCCGGCTTTGAGCAAAATATCCTGAATAAAACAAAGTTAGATTATCTCATGATTAAATCCCCAGTAGTCCCAGTCATATACCAACTTCCACAAACATTTGACCAATCTCCCGGGGAGACCCATAATTTCGGGTATTGATTCACTGAGCAGCAGGTTGTCAGAATATGCTGACTTCTTTCTACAGAAGTATGTGGTTAGTGCGCCCTCGCATCTTCGGGATACGGGGAGTGTTATTGATGTGGTCAAGAATTTTGGTAGTATTAAAGATATCAACAATTTTTGGCTGGCGACTGTGGACGTGACATCGCTGTATACCAGCATCTCATGTCCACTGTCGGACTGAGAGCGGTCAAAGCCGCATTGGTTAAGGATGAGTTCATGCCAGAACAACAGGGTCAATTCATCCTAGATAGTGTGGAGTTTTGCTTGAAACACAACTTCTTTTGGTTTAAGGGACAGTACAATTTACAGCAGACCGGGACGGCGATGGGAGCGAAATTCGCCCCCAGTTGCGCTAATATTTTTATGAATCTATGGGAGGAAGAATTTATACAACCTATTCTGTCGAAGTGTATTTCAGGTGGCACATTATTTGTCTGGAGAAGATACATAGATGACTGCCTGCTGTTCTGGGAGGGAGAAAAACAGGGATTGGAAGCCCTCATAGAATTATTAAATATAAACAACTGGAATATTAAATTTACAGGCACCATCAGCAATATCTCCATTGACTTCCTAGATCTAACTATTTATGTTGAATAGGACCAACTAAAAACAAAACCCTTTTTTTTTTAAACGAATGTCAATGGATATATTGATACCTCTAGCTGCCACCATGCCCCTTGGATTAAAAATATACAAAAGGGGCTGCTTACTAGAATCAGCCGGAATTGCACGGAGGAAGCTGTGTATGAAGAACAGAGCTGAATTATTCAAGACCGCTTTGTAGAGAAGGGGTACCATATTGAAGATCTAAATGAGAGTAAGAAATAGGTGGATGATAGGAGGTCGGGGAAGATAGAAAGAGGAGCTTTGAGGAAAGAGAAGGATTTTCGCTTCACGTTTCTAACCCAGTATAATATAGGAGCTGGGGTGATTAAAAATGCTATCCGCAAGAATTGGTCAATTCTAAGAAATGATCCCATATTGTGGAGCATTATACCCAAAAAACCTGATATCATTTATAAGAGAGCCCCCAATATGCGCAACCATCTGGTGCATAGTGCTATACAGGAGAAAAATTTGCAGAAACACAAGCCACAATTCATATGGTGCGGCTTTTGCCTGCCATGTAAAAACAGAGCCATAACAGATAGGAAGCGACGCGCGCAGACATTTGAATCTACAGTGAAAGGCAATCACCACAAGATCAATGGTGAAATCACCTGTGAAAAAGAAGGTGCTATCTATCGGCTAGAATGCCCGTGCGGGTTGCAGTATGTTGGGCGTACCACCCGCAAACTAAAAATAAGAATTCAGGAACACATACGAAAATATAAAAAAGGGCCTTGAAACCCATAGTGTTTCATTACATTACAAAAAGACGCACCAAAAAAATCCTAAGGGTTTGAAGTTCATGGGCATAGAACTGGTCAAACCACACTGGCGGGGTGGAGACCAGATTGCTAGAATCAACAAACGTGAGGTTGAGTGGATTTATAAGTTGGGGACTTTGCAGCCAGGCGGCTTAAATGTTGAATTTGATCTAAAGCCATGCCTAGTATAGCACTTACAGTTGGTTGCGATATATGGGGTAGGACTTTCCATCTCCTTCCTATCTCCGGACTCAGCTATGCGAAAAGACTCCCTATTGGTGGTAGGGACCATGTGACCGGGTCCTGTATTTTGTGAATGAAAGTGGAACAACAATAGCGAATACGTGGTGATGGAGGGTGTGATTGAAAATTGCCCGCTCATATAAAAAAGCTTTTGATATATCTGTAGTGGTTCTAATTGAGTACTGTTGGTATGCGATTTTATGCGATAATGTAAAGATATTATATGTCTGATTCGAGCTAGATAATATCAGTTTGTAATGAACATGTGAATATTTTTAAGTGAATTTTAATGATGTCAACCTGTTGAGAGAGAGGGCGGAGTCCCATTGATTTATTAGACAGCCCAGAACTCAGTAGTTTGTTCGCCCCAGACGAAGCGTCAAGCGAAACCCGGGTCGGGTCTAAACATAAGGCTATGTTTTAAGGCATTTTAAAACATTTGTGTTTGTGAGTATAATAAATTTTACTTTTTTACCTCTTGTGGCGGTACTTCACTATCTGTGCACATCCCTTTTTGAAGGTTATACGATCTACCGGGAGGGTGTGAGCCACTGTGAGGATTCAGATGTCACTACATTTAGGAAGTGCGGAAAAATCCTGCTACGAAAGTCTATACCTCTTTGTATTGCTACCTTGCGATTTAACACTAACAAGACAACTTCTGCTTTTTTTTTTGTTTTGTTTTTTGTGGCAGCCCCACCTGATCACTTATCTTCCCTTCCACCTCCAGGGATGTTTTAGCATTTTATTACAAGCCTCCATTTATATATATCTGTGTTATACTATACCTCGGGAGTGATTCGTACCACATCTTTTGATGTACTTTTGTGTCTTTTGTCATGTTTATGTATTTAATAAAATTACTGTTTATTTTAGCCTGTTGAGTCTCATTTAGCTTTTTTAGGATTACTTCATGATGCTGAGGCGGCTTCTTTAGGGTCAGACAATTTTGCCCAACATTTATGTGGGTTTTTCTTGTGTATGGTAACCTGTGCATGCTTGTCGTATTTTGAGCAGAAGGTTTTCCATACATAGGATAAAAAGTGACAGGGATAATGGGCAGCCTGGCGCGTTCCGTTTGTGATTTGGAATGGGTCAGAAAGTGTTCCATTTATCAGAACTTTGGCGGACGGTTGAGAATATAAAGACAAAATAGCTTCTATAAATTGTGGGGGAAAGTCAAATTTCTTTAACTTCTCCCTCATGAACTCCCACTTCACCCTGTCAAACGCCTTCTCGGCATCTGTACCTAGAAGGAGAATTGGCAATTTCTTATATTTTGCTGGATATATTGCATGTGTTACCCTCCAAACATTTAGATTCCCCTCCCTCCCTGGCACAAACCCAACTTGTTCAAGATCTATCAATGTAGATAGAAATGGGGCTATCCGGTGGGCAAGAAGTTTTGACCACCATTTAAGATCACAGTTTAAGAGAGATATGGGTCTATAATTACCACAATCTTCTCGATCTTTACCGTCCTTATGCAGGATAGTGATATGTGCTCTTAGTTTAGTATAGTATTCGTGAAAGGCATTGGCAATCAATGGGGTGGTAGTGACTTTGTGAGGCCCTGCTGTACGGACAGAGGAAATAGATGTTTTCTCCCTTTTTTTTTGTTAAGTTGCAAAATTATCTTGTTGCCTTTATCTCCATGGGCATAGTATTTGTATTTTAGCAGTTGCAGGGATTTTGCAGCTCTAATATTAAGAAGATCCTCAACTTTCTGTCTGAGGGCCGCAAGGGCTTTCAGGTGGGTTTTAGTTTTGGATTGTTTGTGCATTTTTTCCAACGTCTGGATTTGGGCCATTAAGGAGTTAAGTGCTTTTGTTCGTTGCTTTTTAACATGTGTACCAAGAGCTATAAGTTCCCCTCTGATGAAGGCTTTATGAGCCTCCCAGACTACGGGTGTAGATATTTGTGTGTCAAGGTTATTACTAACGAACTCCTCCAATTTCTTCCCCAATGCCTCAACATACACAGCCGACTCTCTAGCAGGGTATCATTTAATCACCAGGACCATGTCTGTTGGGGGAAGACATTTTAGAACTATTGTCATCTTAACTGGGGCATGATCAGATATCACTATTGCTCCTATATCTACTTTGTGAGCCGACTGTACATGTGATTCTGAGAGGAACAAATAGTCAATGCAGTGGTAAGATGTATGTACTGTAGAATAATAGGTATAATCCCTGTCCGTGGGGTGTGTAAGTCTCCACATATCTACTAGATGAGCCTCTGCCAAGGTCATATTCAGCTTTCCCGATTGTCTAAGGGAGAACCCAGAGGGGGAAGGGGCTCAAGGGTACATTCAAGTCTTTCTCCAAGAGCACCACTCCCTCTGCAAAGTTCTTCAGTATTTTTAAAGATGAAATGATCCAGGGTATTTCCTTCTTGTTAGGCGCCTATAAATTGGCTATGGTTATTTAGGTGTCATACAGTAGTCCCTGTAAAATTAGAAGTCTACCTTCTGTGTCTACATATGATTTCACCAGTTTAAATGGGATAGAGTTCTTGATCACAATTGAAACTCCTCTGGAAGCAGATGAATATGTGGAGTGATACCACTGGGAAAATGGAGAGTTGGGGAGTTTTAGAATGTGGTTGTGGCGAAAGTGAGTCTCCTGCAAGAGAACAATGTCAGCCTGTTGTTTATAAAGTAGACTGAACACCTGCCTGCGCTTTTGTGGTACATTGAGACCATTGACAATGTGGGAAATAACATGGAGGTTAGCCATTAGGGAATAGTTCGAGAAACAAGTATCTGAAAAAGGAGGTCCCACCACGGGTCACGAAATGGACTAATGAAAACACCGAAAACAAAAAGGGTATAAAGTTTAAACAATTCTTCAATCAAGCGAAATAAGAAGGTTATACCTTCCCCAATGCTTGCACCCCCACCCGAGCCCCCCACCCCTTGTAAACCCACATACAAATATATAGAGGTAGAGTAAGGAATGAGGGAGCCAGGGGAAAGGGCACCAACCTGAGCAGGAGATAACATCCATTATCAGCCAAAACACTGATTGTGCTTCCTAAATGTAGCACTATGTATATACGAATGTAGTAGAGTTAACACTCATGATTTATGAGACGTGTTATCTAAACTAAATGTGTTAAGCAAACACCTTCAATTGCTTTTCAATGGCTTTTGTCTCAAGATAACGCGATGAGTTAAGAAATTTGAGTTAAGAGCTTGAGTGATAACCCTGCTACATCTGTATATGTACATAAGCAATAGTAGACAGCATATATAGTAACGAGCTAACTTTAAACTCTTAACCTGAGTGACAAAGGGGACATCCCGAGAGGCCCAGAGTCCAGGCAGTTAAAAGGAGAAAAAAAGGAGGAGGCCTGGCCACTGCAGATTCCCTCCCTCTCTCCTCCCCTCTTCGCCTTCTCCAGGCAATATAAAGAAAGACATAAATAAAAATAAAAATATTAAAAGAAAAAGATTGGGAGCATAAATACAGAAATAAAGTCATATTTATCTCTATGTTGAATCCACGCTGGTCTGGTAGACTCGGGACTCCCACTGTCCCTCATGAGAAAATAGCATCACGGTGTGTTGTGGGGTTTCCTCTTCAGGTGTCCTTTTTGTCCTGTAGAGATCTCTTTGCCCTGGGGGATTTGTTCTTGCGAACCACTCGCCAATCCACGTTCTTGGGCAGGCTGGTAAAAGGACCATCATAAGATACTGGGAGTCAGGATCGCACTGTGACCGGTTCAATGCCTAATTTCTCCCAGGCCTCCGGAAGATGTGCTGGCGTCCAGATAGTGACTTGGCGGCCATCTTTGATCATGGCTAGGCTAAATGGGAAAAGCCAATGTACCGGGAACTTGTGAGCTCTGAGCACTTCAGTGAGTGGCTTCAACACCTACGTTTGGCTAGTGTGCTGGGTGCTAAGTCCTGAAACACTTGTATCTTAGCATCCTTATATAGCAGCTCTTTGGAAGCTCAGGTCGCTTGCCGCAATGCTGCAGTGTCTAAGTAGTTTAAGAGACCACAAATAACAACCCTTGGTGGGTTTTCCGGAGGGGGCATCAGTCTTAAAGTCCTGTGGGCTCTCTCAACAACAATGGAGGCCGGCCCAACAGAGAGGAGAAGAGGTCGGTTAATGCCTGAGGAAGCATGTCTGAGGGGTCTCTTCCGGAATACCCCTGGGGCGGACATTTTTCCATCTACTTCTGTTCTCCTGGTCCTCTAACTGTAACTAACTGTTTGGTGAGAGTGTAAAACAGCTTGCATAGAATCACTGTGGTGGATGACTTGTTGCTGTGTGTCCTCCAGGGCTGCGACTCTCTGCCCAACCTGCTTTATTTCTGTCTTGATATCTGCAATGTCTCTCTGTAGAGGGGACAATGACTTATAGAGAACTTTCTTGAAAAAGGAGCAAGATAGTGGTAGTTTTTTAGCTTCCGCAGGCCCTTCTGACATAGCGCAGGAACTTTCTCCATCTGAGTCCTCCCTCGTGGTTGTGAGTCTCGCTGCGCCCTGCGCCATCTTGCTTCGACACGCAGGAGAGGATCCTCTTATCCTCAAGAATTTCTCCATGTCAGGTTGGTTTTTTATCACTTCTAGGTGTTCCCTGACGAATCTTGGAACTGTCTCAAACTGTTTTCACCATGGTGCATGCCAGGGGCGTACATAGATATCATTGGGCCCCATAGCAAGAATCTGAATTGGGCCCCCTAATTCCACCCGCTACCCATCCCACCACCTGCTCTTGCATGTTTTCCATTTTTTTTTTCCGTTGTTAATTTTTTTTTTTTCTTTCGTTAAGGCGTTTATTGTACAGGTTATTTATTAAAATATTTTAACAGTGCAGACATTTTCGGGTGCGGCAATACCTAATATGATTTTTTTTATTGTTTATATATTATTATATGTAAAATTGGGGTGATTTAAACGTTTAATATATCAGTGTTTTTTATTTTATATTTTTTTCACTCTTTTTTTACTATTAATCTATAAAAAAAAATTGCTATTAAGTGTGGGACCTGAGGGGTTAAATTACGGGGGGCGGTGCACTGTCCTGAGTCATCTATATAATAATAAGCCTTATAGAATAGTGTTCCCCAACCATACTTTCTGCTGCCCTCTTCCCCCCACTAACCATCCCCCCATGACACAGTACTCTAAATTAGCAATTTAACAGCAGAGTTCATTGGGGGGGAGGGGGGGTACTCCTCCTGAGTCCTCTATATAATAATAACCCTTATAGAACAGTCCCCGTCCCCCCCCCAACCCTGCAGGAACTCTGCTTGCTGCTCCTGCCCTTTTCCCACCAATAGCCATCCCTCACCACCCCCCATGAACTTTTTTAAACGTAGAGTCTGTCACTCACTGCTGTGAGTGTACAACTTACTTTGTCTTTGGTGGCAGACTGGCAGCGGCACACAACAGGTCAGGGGCAAGCCGACGATGCTGGGGGCTGGTTGGAGTTGGGTCTCAGTGGAACTGGTGGCAGTATGAGGCAGGTGGTGAGCGCGGTAAGCACAAGACTGCCACCCTGCCCAACCACCCGCCTGCACAGTTCTTCTCTGATCTGTGACCTGTCTGCTGAGCCTGTGACTCGCACACTGGCCAATCAGCAGCAGGAGCTTTGTACCACTAAATGCTGATTGGCCAGTTCAGTGCGAGCGCCCAGCAAACAGAGGAGAATGAGCGGCGTTGCAGACTTGCAGTATGTCACTGGCTGGGTCGGGTGGGGAGCCTGAGCAGAGGGGAAGCGGGGCCCGCCCAAGCTCCAGATGGGGACTCGGGAGTCGGGACAGAAGACTGTAGCATTGATAAATACATAACTACAAACATAGGGGCGGGGCCTTCCATGCACTTCGGGCCCCCCCTTGCCACGGGCCCCATAGCAGCTGCGTGCGCTGCCTATATTGGCGGTACGCCACTGGTGCATGCGATGTAGGCTCGTCAGTGCTGTGGAAGCAGCAGCGTTAGGCTACTTTCACACTAGCGTTCGGGGCTCCGCTTGTGAGTTCCGTTTGAAGGCTCTCACAAGCGGCCCCGAACGGATCCGTCCAGCCCTAATGCATTCTGAGTGGATGCGGATCCGCTCAGAATGCATCAGTCTGGCACCGTTTGTCCTCCGCTCCGCTCAGCAGGCGGACACCTGAACGCAGCTTGCAGCGTTCGGGTGTCCGCCTGGCCGTGCGGAGGCAAACGGATCCGTCCAGACTTACAATGTAAGTCAATGGGGACGGATCCGTTTGAAGATGACACAGTATGGCTAAATTTTCAAACGGATCCGTCCCCCATTGACTTTCAATGTAAAGTCAAAACGGATCCGTTTGCATTATCATGAACAAAAAATAAAAATAAATATATATATATATATATATATATATTTTTTTGTTCATGGCAATGCAAACGGATCCGTTCTGAACGGATCTAAGCGTTTGCATTATAGGTGCGGATCCGTCTGTGCAGATACCAGACGGATCCGCACCTAACGCAGGTGTGAAAGTAGCCTTAGTGAGGAGCTCTGAGTTCAGGCAGCCACCACAGCACGCGGCTAGCTCCGCCCCCCAATTCACTCCTGCTTTTTGGTTCCAAAACTGCATGCTGTTTCACACAAGTGAGTTCTCAATCCAGATGCGATGCGTGTAGCGAGTAGGGTTGTTTCGATACCAAAATTTGGATTCGGTTTCGATACCATAAAAAAATATTGCGATACTCAATACCATTCGATACCACGCGGAAAAACTAAAACGACTAAAAAAGCCGTGTGCATTCCGCATTTTATGGAACGTCCGGCCCATAATCGAACAGTCCGATCCAATTTTTTTGGGGGGGACAAGGTGACAAAAAAAAATGGCGAATGGTGCAGTTTATATTTTATTATTTTTCTTTTACAGCGTTCAACGCATAGATGTTTTTTAATATTTTAATAGTTTGGACTTTTTGGACGCAGCGATATGTAATATTTTATTCATTTATTGTTTATATATTTTATATGTAAAATTGGGAAAGGGGGTGATTTATACTTAATATTTTGGTGTGTTTTATTTAACTTTTTTTTTAAATAGTTTATTTAATAATTATTTCCCCCCTTAGGGGCTAGAACTTGGGATCTTTTAGGGTAAATAGGATCTCACACTCTCCCTGCTGCCCTGTGCATAGTACACACAGCAGCAGTGAGATTACCATGGCAGCAAGGGCTTCAGTAGCATCCTGGCTGCCATGGTAACCGATCTTAACCCCACAATTACACTGCTGGGGCTCCGATGAGAAGCTGCCACTGCACCACAAATGAGCGGAGGTGAGGGGACACTGTGGTCACTGCCACCAATGATTTTAATACTGGAGGGGGGGGGGTGTTGGCGCACTGTGCCACCAAGGATAATTAACGTTTAATATGCAAATACAGCCGGCGGCAGAAACACACTGTCAGCACCCTGCCTCTGACAGGGTGCTGCGATCAGCTGCAGTTAACCCCTCAGGTGCGGCAATATGTTTATGCCGCCGCCTGCATTTGTAATGTATTAAACGTTAGTTATCATTGGTGGCGAAGTGGCTACAGCCCCTCCTCTCCTCCGCCCCTCTGCACTCTAATTGGAGGCAGCGGCAGCAGCAGCACGGGGGGAGGGAGAGACTGCATATTTTCTGATTCTGGGCTGTGCAGTAGCACAGCCTAATATCGATAAAAGACAAATCCCGGTATCGTATCGATTGGGTATCGAAAGTTCGATACCCGAAATAACCCTAGTAGCGAGTGCATAGGATCCCGACTGAATGCTGACCCATTCGTTTCAATGGGTCTGTGTACATGTACGTTTTTCACGCATCATCTCTGTATTCAGGAAAAATCACAGCATGTTCTATAAGGTCCATTCACATGTCCGCAGTGTTTTGCGGATCAGCAAATTGCGGATCAACAAGACACCAGGCCGGCACCCCAATAGAAATGCCTATTCTTGTTCGCAGCTGCGGACAAGAATAGGACATGTTCTATTTTATTGCGGAGCATGTACCGGAAGTTCGGGGAAGCGGACCGGAAATGCGGATGCGGATAGCACACTGTGTGCTGTCCACATCTTTTCCGTTCCCATTGAAAATTAATGGGTTTGCACAGGTTTCGCATAATTGCGGAACGGATCCGGACCCAAAGTGTGGGTGTCTGAATAGACCCATATTGGGTGATTTTCATGCAGCCCTGGCTCCATAGAAGTGAATGGGGCTTGTGTGAAAAATGGAAGGCGTCTGGATGCAGGGCGTTTTTCACTGATGGTTGCTAGAAGATGTACAGTACAGACCAAAAGTTTGGACACACCTTCTCATTCAAAGAGTTTTCTTTATTTTCATGACTATGAAGGCATCAAAACTATGAATTAACACATGTGGAATTATATACATAACAAACAAGTGTGAAACAACTGAAAATATGTAATATTCTAGGTTCTTCAAAGTAGCCACCTTTTGCTTTGATTACTGCTTTGCACACTCTTGGCATTGTCTTGATGAGCTTCAGGAGGTAGTCCCCTGAAATGGTTTTCACTTCACAGGTGTGCCCTGTCAGGTTTAATAAGTGGGATTTCTTGCCTTATAAATGGGGTTGGGACCATCAGTGGCGTTGAGGAAAAGTCAGGTGGATACACAGCTGATAGTTCTACTGAATAGACTGTTAGAATTTGTATTATGGCAAAAGAAAAGCAGCTAAGTAAAGAAAAACGAGTGGCCATCATTACTTTAACAAAATGAAGGTCAGTCAGTCAGCCGAAAAATCGGGAAAACTTTGAAAGTAAGGGCTATTTGACCATGAAGGAGAGTGATGGGGTGCTGCGCCAGATGACCTGTCCTCCACAGTCACCGGACCTGAACCCAATCGAGATGGTTTGGGGTGAGCTGGACTGCAGAGTGAAGACAAAAGGGCCAACAAGTGCTAAGCATCTCTGGGAACTCCTTCAAGACTGTTGGAAGACCATTTCAGGGGACTACCTCTTGAAGCTCATCAAGAGAATGCCAAGAGTGTGCAAAGCAGTAATCAAAGCAAAAGGTGGCTACTTTGAAGAACCTAGAATATGACATATTTTCAGTTGTTTCACACTTGTTTGTTATGTATATAATTCCACATGTGTTAATTCATAGTTTTGATGCCTTCATAGTCATGAAAATAAAGAAAACTCTTTGAATGAGAAGGTGTGTCCAAACTTTTGGTCTGTACTGTAGATTGTTATACTTCAGTTTTTCCTCACGTGTGTAAGCTGTGTATCGGGGTGAACTCCCCAGGATACAGCAAAGTCACGAACTAGGAAAATGACTCTGACACCAGCTCTTGTAAAACAGACTTTGCTTTACTGTTATGGGAAATCAAACACACTCCCAAATATAGTGAACATAAAATCAGATTACATACACTCAGCCTGGAGGCTGAGACCCCTGTGTCGCACAGCACAGCGCCCTACGATATTAACCAGAAAACACTTGCGCAATTTACCTAATGCGAGCAGAGCTAACTCTGCCTTGCCATACCTGTTATTACCCTGAAGAACAGATACAATTATGTGTTTGTGAGATACAGGCTAGCCTGCGGTTCGAAACAGCAGCTTACAATCTTACTGGCCTATACATTGCTTTCCTCTCTTCTTCTCCGGAGCGAACCAAAACTTTAAAGGGAATCTGTCACCTATTTTGACCATATAAAACCGTTAACATAGCAATGTGCAATAAAGTACCTTCATTCCAGCATGTGTCCTCTTTCTTTTATTCAACTTTTCATTCAGATGAAAAAGCGATTTTTCTGATATGCAAATGAAGTCTCAAGGTGCCCAGAGGGGCGTTATTAATCTGCTCTTGTGCCCAGTAATGCCCCCCTGCAGTGCCCAGCCCGCCTTTCTTCCAAGCCCAGCACGCCTCCTAAGAAATAAATGTACTCCCACATACTTGCCAAATGGCGCCGCCCCCTCCACTACATCATTTAATTTATTCACTGCACCGTCCTTGCTTCCTCATCTCTTGGCCTAAGGTGCCGCCCCCTCCACTACGTCATTAAATTTATTCACTGCACCGTCCTTGCTTCCTCCTCTCTTGGCCTCCGAAATCCTGCGCAGGCGCAGTATCGCTGAGTGCCTGCGCCTATACGATACTCCTGCTCCTGAGGGCAACAGCCTCAATAGTGTCACTGGGCATGCGCCGAGCCCAGTGACGTAATCAGAGCGCTGTTGCCCTCACGAGCAGGAGTATCATACAGGCGCACAGGGACAGGGATTTCGGAGGCCAAAAGAGGAGGAAGCAAGGACGGTGCAGTGAATAAATTAAATGACGTAGTGGAGGGGGTGGCGCTGTTCGGCAAGGATGTAGGAGTACATTTATTTCTTAGGAGGCGTGCTGGGCTTGGAAGAAAGGAGGGCTGGGCACTGCAGGGGGGCGTTACTGGGCACTAGAGCAGAGTAATAACGCCCCTCTGGGCACCTTTAGACTTAATTTGCATATCAGAAAAATCTGAATGAAAAGTAGAATAAAAGAAAGAAGACCCATGCAGGAATGAAGGTACTTTATTGCACATTGCTATGTTACCGGTTTTATATGGTCAAAATAGGTGACAGATTCCCTTTAACTAATAAGTCTTTGTGATAAACAAACAGCAATTATTGTTAGCCTGCCACTCAGCAACACTAAGTAACTACCGGCAGGTTTGATATCAGTCTCTAGTATTTAGGCGCCAATCTTATATTGAGGTGCGTGTACACTCTGTATTACCGACCTGGGTCTGCTCTGCCTCAGCTGGTGACTGCGAACTGAACAAAGGCTGATCCAACACATGTGCGGTACCGCAGGGTCCATTGCTTTGCTCTTTAGCTCTCATCAGCGATCCTGGCAGCTGTACTCCTTCTCCAGGACAGGATCCGGGTCCTTGACATGATCAGCTTCACTTGGCTGCAGTCCTGGTCGCAAAAGGGTGATTCCACACTTTTCCAGTCTGCAGCTAAGATGGACGCCAGCTTCCTTCCTCTAGACACACAGCTCCACCTCCTATGAACATTTAAATCAGAGCAGTCTGTTTAGCTGTGTGGGGAAACAGCGGCCTCTTGTGGCCAAACAGCAAAATAACAGTGTTCATACAATAAGAGCTGTTTCACAATCTCACACGTGTGGGAAAAACATGCAATCCGGATACAATCCAAACTGAAAGCTGAACGCAGTCAATGAAAAAACATGATTGAACTTGTGTGCAAAACCACCAGTTTTTCCATGAACACATCTTGAGACAATCTGTATTGTTCATGTAAAAGAGGCTTCAGAGCTTCCCCTCATATTGTGCATAGTCATACAGTGCACAAATAAGCATAGTATACAGTATAATATTATATGTGTCATTCAAAAACTCATTTATGTCAGTGTTAATAAACATACCATGCAGTTACTATGAAGATTCCTAGTGGTCACATGCAAAGTTTGCCAGGCTTGTTGGAGTGCCTATTTTACAAGGAGTGACTGATTCATTCTGTGCAGCTATACAGGTCCCTTTTGATGGATGGGAAATAATACAAGTCTCCATAGAAATGCCAAAAGTATGCTTACAAAGTGCCTTATCCACATTTAAATTAAATCCAAATGACCTGATCCTCTTATTTCATGATATTATGAGCTCCAATTCTATAATAAAACAAAGTCTACATAAATAATATAATTTGTATTTACTTAAACGGATAAACAAAGTGCAGTGTACGCGGATAAAGAAACAAACAATGACACAAATGGACTTGTTTCTTTATTTATGTGAATGCTTGCAACGATCGTGGTCAGTCAAGTTTACAAAAACAAAAACGACTTTTCCCAGGAAATTTTTATAATATGTGACGTTTGTTTATGTGTTGTATTTGTATCACTGAACTGGACACATGCAGTTGTGCTCATAGTGTGGGTTTCCATACCCCAGGCAGAGATTTTTTAAGATGTATACCTTTTTTGGAAAATGAGTGATCTTGGGAAACATACGGTAATTTGTTAGCCTGCTATTTTCCCCTGTTAATGACCAGAACCAGTTTTATTATTTTCAATACAACCTACAAAGCATTTTCTCATTGGGTTATTCTTATGTTTTAAGCAATTTGTACTGTATTTTCTGATGATGTTAGCCCTAGAGTAAGCAGGGAGAAGGACCTTTGCTCCGCAATCTGTGCCAGAAATATTCCTAATTCAAGGGAATTTCTGTTTAATAAATGAACCCCTATGTTTTTAAGTTGGGTCCCCCTTTCTGTTTAAGGGGCAAGTGTAGAAGTTGTGAATTGGGCTAGTTATTGCAGTTTTTTTTTTTTACACATTGCGTCCTCCATAAGGTCATAAAAGATTTTTGGGCACAGTTTAAAATGACATTGTTTTTGTTTATTGTGGATTTCCTCTGTAACACTGGTGCTGACATATTAGCCCCATTTACAGAGAATTACAGCCTCTTGAGATACACACAGGGAAACTTCCCAGTGGGCCGATGTCCAGGGGGCCACCTGAGCCCACATCACTGCCACCAGTCAGGTTAGGAAGTATCTGATGCACTCCTCCTGAATTTAACTGAATTTCCATCCTGAGGTAACTAGAGTAGAAGGACGGAACACGGCAGCTGGCCACAGCAGAGGGCAGTTTTGGGAGTTATTTTGTGCTTCTGGGGCAGTACTTTGTGATGCACTTTGGTATTTGGCTCTACAGGGGTGGTATAGTGTGCTGCAATATGGTAGTGCTGGCCACGCCTATCTGTGTTGGCCCTGCCTTCTGTCGATTTGGACCCAACTACAAAATGAGGCCACTTCCAGGGCCACTTTAAGTTCCCAGTCCACCGCTGCTTTCAATATCCTATAAGCCTAAAACTGGGTTTATACGCTGGATTTATCAATCGGCCATCATCCATGAATGCTCCCAATGTGAAATCTATGAGCATAGTGACTACAGTGATTGTAAATTTGTGTGTGTTTGTGGGAGAGTTGCAAATAATAGAGGAGAAGATCCAATTTGTAGAGTGAAAAGGGGCTTGACCGGTAGTCCTAATAATTAGCATGTGTACCTGTGTGAGTGAAATGGAGGAACTGACAGAAGAGTGGACAAAGCTGGCAAAAGGGCCACAAGACAGAGTTTGCTATGGTAGTCCTGATAGAGGTTAGGATCATATCAATATGTAAGTATAACTTCTCTGGGATCCATTATGTTCTCTCCATGTGTCCGCTAGAGACAGGGATTCAAATACCTGGTATATAATTGCAGAAAGAGAGTGGGGACGTGGCTGAGAGGGAGAGGAGGAGTGATCTAAAAAGGTATTAATTACAAAATTAAAATCTCCACACCACATTAGTCTGTGATAAGCAAGGGGTTCTATCACAGACATCACAGAGTGGAAGAATGATAATGGGTCATCAGTAGGAGTATAGGTATTAACAATACACTTAGGCTCCATTCACACGTCCGCAATTTTGTTCCGCATTTTGCGGAATGGAATTGCGGACCCATTTATTTTCTATGGGGGAGCACATAGTGCTGCCCGGACACGGAATTGCGGACCCGCACTTCCGGGTCCGCACTTCCGTTCCGCAAAAAAATAGAATATGTCCTATTCTTGTCCGCAATTGCGGACAAGAACAGGCATATTCTATTAGTGCCGGCAATGTGCGGTCCGCAAAATGCGGAACACACATTGCCGCTTTCCGTGTTTTGCGGATCCGCAACTCCGTGAATCCGCAAAAAACGTTGCGGACGTGTGAATGGAGCCTAAGTGGTGTCAAAAAATGAACGTAGAAGGATAATATATTGACCATTGGGATCAATTATAGACTGCGATACTTGAAAAGAAGTTTTAAGTAGAGTAACTACACCTCTGCTTTTAGTACGCTTTATGGAGGAAAAATAAGTGGAGTATTGGGGGTGGAGATATTTTGGGTAGGAGGAAAGGGTGAAATGGGATTCCTGGAGACAAATGATGACAGGTGCGTGCTTCAAATACGTAGAAAACGCCATTTTATGTTTTTGAGGGGAGTTAAATCCCTGTACATTATGGGTTATCTTACACATATTGGAAATGTAATAGAAAGTTATACGGTCCAAAAAAGGCGCCTGACTACACAATTTGTTGGAGTCCCATAGTATTACAGGCTATAGCTACTAGAGAGGGGTCGTTGATCCAAGGAGTTATTCTGATTGCCTGATTGGAGTCGGGAAGGAATTTTTTATTCCCCTAAAGTGAGGAAAATTGGCTTCTACCTCACAGTTTTTTTTTGCCTTCCTCTGGATTAACTTGCAGGATGACAGGCCGAACTGGATGGACAAATGTATTTTTTCGGCCTTATGTACTATGTTACTATGTTACTATGTAATCAAATCCTGTGTATGACTAGTGGTTACTCAACTTAATTTGAATAATTTCCAACAGAAAGATAAACAAGCTTGTACACAAACATAAACAGGCTTGAACATGAAACCTAATATGGCAATTAACAGTAGAAGGACAATATGGAGGGGGCGGAAGGCCCAGAGGTAGAGGGCAACATGATAGTCCATCGCGACGAATACCTGTGAATAAAAAAAATAAATCCAAGACAACAAAAAAAGAGTAGGAGTTATTGGGATTTGCACTGCTGTGGCAGAATAAAGAAAAACACTCCAGTGTGAGACAAGAGTCAGCGTTCCTTTTGATGGAGCAACATAGATCAAGGGAGCGGTAGAATGGGCCGCAGAGGATGTGGTAGTTGGAACCTTGGTCCAGACTCTGGCTTGTCACTGCAGTCTTGGGGGTAGAGGAGACATCTGATCTACTTCAATCCATGTTGAATCTCGCAACCCTCTAATGGAGAATTAACCGTGTAAATTCGAGAGTTTAACTGAAAAGTGAGGGCAAAAGGGAAACCCCATCGGTAGCACACCTGCGCTTTTTGGAGAGCCTGGATTAACCGGTCTCATTTCACTGCACCTACTGAGATCCACAAACAGGTGAATGGAAGATGGAAAATTAGGTAAAGTTGGGTAATTCTAAGCTACATTAACTATTTGGTCCCTTGCTTCCGGGTAATGAAATTAGCGAATTATGTCCCAGGGGATATCTGTAGAGCATAACCTACCCAAGGCCCTATGTACTCTATCCATTGGGAATAAGCCTAGGTCTGCTTGTGGCAAGAGAGCATTGAATAAAGTGAGCAGCGTGGCTGCAAGATAAGTGTGAGTGTCTCTTGAAGTTCCTGTACCCTCAAGCTACCTCTCCGTGACCTATCCTTAAAGTCCTTTATTTTCATTTCTTGTGCATCTATCTGAGCTGCATGAGAGTTTATATCTTCCCTGTCAGCTCCAGTGGCGTCAGCAAAGTCATCCACCCGCATCTCTACTCCGCTTTTTGTGGAGGAGGCATGGCCTGCTGGAGATGCCACAGGTTCCGCCATGATGGAATGTGTGATGAATCTGAATATCTCCGGGGGCGTCTGGGACAGGTCCGGTGTTCTCGGTATTTTCGACTTACTCTTGGTGCGGATCATCTTCAAGACCTCCCGAGAAAGGGTGCTTGAGGAGCTGTTTATACAGCGTTAAGAGTGGGATTTGTCCAGCAAGCGGTTCGGAGCTCACAGAAGCATCTGGTTCACGGTGCGTATGCTGCCCCGGTCCTGATAATTTAAATATGCCTGTGGTGACTGAGGTCCCATTGAGAATTTTTGCAGGAACTGTGGAAGTACAATATCAGACAGTGAGATTGTGGGAGTGTTATTTGGTTATACAGTAATTGATAGCTGCAGAGAAAGAAGGATAAGAGTGTGCTGAAATACTCTAGTTTATTGGTTTTAAAAAACAGAAAAATATTTCTGAAAGTAAATTTAGACTTCTAAGAAATTCTCACTATATAGTAGTTTAGGACATAATTGGTTGCCAGAGTGATGATGATAATAATAATAAAAAATAAGTGGGTAGCTTTCAGTGAACTCAACCCCAAATAAATCTCACAAATGGGGCAGGGGGGGGGGGGGGGGGCATAAGAAAATGTTTGCTATTTTTAAATCAGAAAATCCCTCACATGACCTTATTTACTACAGGAAAGAAGTACAGTGGGATTAGTCAGCTTAACCCTCCTGACCTGCAAAGAGAGACACATTATTTTCTTACAGTATAAAGCACATTATTGCACCAAACTGCTTGTCGACAGTAATGCCTTTAACAGATACCCTTACTTAAAAAGTTCTGTCTTGGCGATATGGTCTGGTAATGGATAAACTCATTGTAGATTAGATACAACATCTGGTTCACTTGTGTGTTACAATGGCACATACATTATGAATGGGGGCACGCGCATGCTGAGGGTTGTTTTATTTTTACTACATTTTCAGTTAGTTCCACATCTGACAACAAAAACATTTACAGTGAAATGTTTGTCAGGCATGGCATGACTTTGAGGCACGGGAAATCTTTTAACCCTTTCAGGACCAAGCCATTTTTCACCTTAAGGACCAGGCCATTTCTTGCAATAAAAAATAAAATAAATAAAATTCACTTAAATTTTTGTCCCACTCTGGGACTTCAACTTTTGGGGGTCTGATCCCCTTTACAATGCTTTACAATACTTCTGTATTGTAAAGCATTGGCTGTAAGTGTATTACTGAATGTAATACTTGCTTGCCTGTGAGATCCAGTGGGCTGGATCTCATAGGCTGTCACGGAAGGCAGCCACAATGCCTAAAAAAGGCATCGGTCTGCCTTCCCTGCTATCGGGTCCCCATCACAGTAGCGCGGGGACCCAATGGCAGTTCCGCGAGCTGACCGCGGCACATCAAGGGTTAATGCGCCGGCATAGGTGATTTCACCAATGCCAGCGCATGCAGCATGGGTCCGGCTATCAGTGACCCCTGCCATGGATCAGGCGGGCGCATCTCCTGCACCCGCCCGATCACAGCGCCGTAAATGTACGCCGCTGGTCCTTAAGTCACGGACATCTGCACAGGTCGTTAAGGAGCTATTGCTCTTGAGCAGAGAAAGGCAATGTTTTGCTTCAGTGTTATTCCAATTCATGTTATAAGTCCAAGATCCATTAAAATGTGCTTTCAATGTTCAGTTTTTTTAGTGCTTGGCCAGTGATTGGCTGCAGTGGTCACATGTGTTATCCAGGCTCATCACCACTGCAGTCAGGACAACAAAGCCCGGTGGGTAGGAAGAAGTGGCAGCCCTCGAACAGAGTGGGTTCGGGATGATGAGTATAATTTTTTTTTATTATTTTAATTGTGACCCTGCCTTCAAAACAACTTGCCAAAAAATGGCCACGGGGAGAGAAAGGCGCTCATAGGGTGGGTATGTCAAATAAACAGTGTCCTCCAAACACAGGTGGGTTAATTGTGCTCACCTGTTCAGGTTGCACCAATATTGGGCGCAACCGCAATGAAGGTCAACTGGAGAAGTTACTGGAAACTGGTTGGTGCTGCCGATTCAGTCCGAAATCTCCTTAGGCGTGGGCAAGACCGCCAAACGGGTGAACAATAGTACTGGAGCTCCACTGGACCATGGAAGTCAAGTGAGCGTGTGGACATAAGGCGCAGGATCACAGCCAGATGTTGAAAACAATTTGGACAACCTCTTTAACTCCTTATTGTATGATTACACATACTTAATTAATGGGAGGTACTCCCTGTAGAGTCATTGTGATCTGAGGTCATTGTGATCCCTTCGGTATAGGAGCTGTGACCATGCAATCACAGCAGGACCCCAACATTGACTGAAGCAGGGCTCCCGCTGTCTTAGGGTACTTTCACACTAGCGTTATTTTTTTCCGATATTGAAATTCGGTAAAGCGTCTCAATTCAGAAAAAAAAAACGCAACAGTTTTTTCCTAATGCATTCTGAATGGAAAGCAATCCGTTCAGTATGCATCAGGATGTCTTCCGTTCCGTCCCTTGTACGGTATTTGACCAAGCAAAATACCGCAGCATGCTGCAGTATTTTTTCCGGACAAAATCCTGAAACAATGCCGCACTTAACATAGAGATGTATTAATGCCGGATCTGGTACCAAGTGTTCCGGAAATTGCTGCATCGCCGTATACGGTTTTCCGTTCTGGGCATGCGCCGAGACATAGGAGGAGCAATTTTTTCTTTTGATCTTTAAATACCGGATCCGTTATTCCGGATTCTACCGGATGAGATGGATCCGGTATTTCACCGGATCTGTCTAACGGATCCGCAAAAAAAGTCTTTACGTTTGTAAAGGGCTTGCCGGATCAATCAAAAAACGCTAGTGTGAAAGTACACTTACTGAGCCTTTTAGTTTAACTCTATAGATGCTATGGTCCTTAGC
The DNA here is from genome assembly GCF_905171765.1 of Bufo bufo. Classification (NCBI taxonomy): domain Eukaryota; kingdom Metazoa; phylum Chordata; class Amphibia; order Anura; family Bufonidae; genus Bufo; species Bufo bufo. The sequence continues at coordinate 176,540,750 of NC_053393.1, read as the reverse complement.
AGACATGACATCTAGGTGGCTTGGCAGAGGAAGCAGGCTTCCACTGTCATCCATCAGCAGCCCACAAATGCGATCAAAGGGTGTCACTGAATTAGAATACCAGCCACTTTCAGAACTGCCATTGCTGTATGTCTATCAGGTCATGGAAAACACAAGGTCTAATAAATTGCCCTTCAGTTTACTACTGACAGAAGATACTACTAAAGAAAGCATTATGGAAAAATAAAAAAAAGTTGTCCTTTGAATGCAGCAATTGTCATTCTATGAAATATACTGTTATTATGCAAATGAAGTAAAGCATAAAAAACCCTTTACATGTATGAATTCACTGCAGTACTAACAGAATAAAGGGAACATGTTATTTATGACTGCGCAAAATTCGCAATCCAAAAATAATTGCCAGAGTTACAGTTTTTTTTCTATTAATAGAAGTTAAACAATAAAGGGTACTTTCACACTAGCGTTTTTCTTTTCCGGCATAGAATTCTGTCACAGGGGCTCTATACCAGAAAAGAACTGATCAGTTTTATCCCATTGCATTCTGAATGGAGAGTAATCCGTTCAGGATGCATCAGGATGTCTTCAGTTCAGTCATTTTGACTGATCAGGCAAAAGAGAAAACCGTAGCATGCTACGGTTTTATCTCCGGCGAAAAAAACGGAAGACTTGCCTGAATGCATTTTTTCCCCCATAGGAATGTATTAGTGCCGGATCCGGCATTCAGAATACCGGAATGCCGGATCCGTCCTTCCGGTCTGTGCATGCGCAGACTGAAAAAAAGGTGAAAAAAATAAATGCCGGATCCGTTTTGCCGGATGACACCGGAAAGACGGATCCGGCATTTCAATACATTTTTTCGACTGATCAGGCATTTTTAAGACTGATAAGGATCCTGATCAGTCTTACTAATGCCATCAGTTGGCATACATTTTGCCTGATCCGGCAGGCAGTTCCGGCGACAGAACTACTTGCCAGATCTCTCTGCCGCAAGTGTGAAAGTACCCTAAGTTATGTGTATGCCAAAATGAAAAATACGTTTCTTAAAGTGATTTTAACAGAAAAAAAAAGTTATGGCCGTCTGAATTTGGTGACACAAATACAAAAAAATTTATCTGCTCATTGACTAAGGGGTGTGGGGTTTCTGTCATGGTCTTACCTTCTTGCTGTTCTCCTTCGTTTGACATGTGCTGGCGGCCATCTTGGTTTCTGGGTTTCTTGTAACCTCCCACCCTGCGGCTCCTCCTTCCCACTGGGAGGAGCTGGATGCCTGCTCATATATATAGGAGGTCTGTGGACTTCCTTCAGTTGGGTGGAGTCCAGGGAGGAGTCGATTCCGACTTCGGTCATACCTCCGAATCAGATCTTGGCCGCCATTCGCACCAGCCTGACCTCTCCCCTGGGTGAGCAGATTTTGGCGGCTCAATTTGGTGCTCCCTCTGGGAGACCCAACGGCAGATGTTTTGTGCCTGAGGAGTTGCGCACTCGGTTGTTGCGAACCTACCATAACTCCAAGACCGCGGGGCATCCTGGAAAGAATCAGCTGTCCTGGGCTGTTTCACGTCTGTTCTGGTGGCCTTCCCTACGTTCCGACATCGCCGCATATGTAGCGGCATGCTCCGTTTGTGCCCAGAGTAAGTCCTCTCGGCACCTTCCGTTGGGCCTTCTGCAACCCATAGCCACCGGGGAGCGCCCATGGTCACACCTGGGGATGGATTTCATTGTGGACCTCCCTGCATCCCGAGGCCATACGGTCATTCTCATGATTGTGGATCGGTTTTCCAAAATGTGCCACTGTGTTCCTCTCAAGAAGTTACCCTCTGCACAAGAGTTGGCCACGATTTTTGCCAGGGAGGTCTTCTGGTTGCACGGTTTGCCCAAGGAGATTGTGTCGGATCGGGGGAGTCAGTTTGTGTCCAGGTTCTGGCGCGCCTTTTGCTCCCAGTTGGGGATTCATCTCTCCTTCTCCTCGGCCTACCACCCTCAGTCCAATGGGGCCGCAGAACGATCCAATCAGGCCTTGGAGCAATTCCTTCGTTGCTATGTCTCCGATCACCAAGACAATTGGGTTGACCTCCTGCCTTGGGCTGAGTTTGCCAGGAACACGGCGGTGAACTCTTCCTCTGGGACGTCTCCCTTCATGGCCAATTATGGGTTCCAACCTGCCGTGTTACCGGAGGTATTCTCTCCCCAGGATATTCCGGCTGTGGAGGATCACCTTTCCGTCCTACGTGCTTCTTGGGTACTGATCCAGAAGTCCCTTGAGGTCTCTGCGCAGCGCCAGAGACTCCAGGCTGATCGCAGACGAGCGCCTGCTCCTTCCTACCAGGTCGGAGACCGTGTATGGTTGTCCACCCGCAACCTCAACCTTCGAGTGCCCACTCCCAAGCTGGCGCCTCGCTTTGTTGGTCCCTTCCGAGTGCTTCGCAGGGTAAACCCGGTAGCCTATGCCCTTGCGCTTCCTCCTGGCATGCGGATCTCCAACGTGTTTCATGTCTCCCTGTTGAGGCCACTGGTGTGTAATCGTTTCACTTCCTCGGTTCCTCGGCCTCGTCCGGTCCAAGTGGGCAATCGTGAGGAGTATGAGGTGAGCAATATCCTGGACTCACGCCTGGTCCGCGGTCGGGTGCAGTTTTTGGTCCATTGGCGTGGTTATGGTCCAGAGGAGCGTTCCTGGGTTCCCTCCGCAGATGTCCATGCTCCTGCCTTGCTCCGAGCCTTCCACGCACGCTTCCCTCAGAAACCGTTCTTTACTCCGCGGAGGAGGGGCCCTTGAGGGGGAGGTACTGTCATGGTCTTACCTTCTTGCTGTTCTCCTTCGTTTGACATGTGCTGGCGGCCATCTTGGTTTCTGGGTTTCTTGTAACCTCCCACCCTGCGGCTCCTCCTTCCCACTGGGAGGAGCTGGATGCCTGCTCATATATATAGGAGGTCTGTGGCTTCAGTTCCTTGCTTGGTCCTCCTGTGTTCACATGCTTCTAGACTGCTGCTGCTTCTGGTTCCTGATCCTGGTTTCGTCCGACTACCCTGCTGGTTCCTGATCCTGGCTTCGTCTGACTACCCTGCTGGTTCCTGATCCTGGCTTCGTCTGACTACCCTTCTGGTTCCTGACCTCTGGCTTCGCAAAGACTCTGCTTCGGTTTCGCCATCCGTTTGGACTTTTGCTTTACAGCTTTATTTTCAATAAAGCCTTCTTATTTTCACTTATCTCTTGTTGTACGTCTGGTTCATGGTTCCGTGACAGTTTCACAGAAAGGGTAAGCGGGCGCAGTTCTTAGCTCAAAACGTCAGTGTTTATTCAAACTTGAGGCAATTGCACAAAAACAGCACATAACTTTGCAGTCTTGGTGTTAATTCACACACAATGGAAAGTTCATGTAACACAAGTCACTTTGCTGGCAGTTCTGCCTCCAGTAGTCCACAGCAGGCTTTAGGGGGCCTGTTTCCCCAGCGTGCGGCTCTCAGCCCTCCAGCACGGCACAAAGCCTCAGATCCCAAAAACAGAGACATCTCTGCTGAGCCCAGCTGCCTATTTAAGGACAGCCAGGTGCTGCCACTGACCGGCACTTAAACTCCGATCCAGTATTTGACCTCACCTGGCTGGAAGCCAGCCCAGCCGCACATGCTGGGAGGAAAATACCTGCCTTGCCAGACACAACCCCTCACTGTGTTACAGGGGTTAAAGAGATTTTCCCATCTCAAAATTTGTGGCTTATCTCTAGGACATGCCACAAATGTCTGATAGGTGCGGGTCCCACCTAAGGAACCCGCTCTTATCTCCAGAACGGGGTTCCCAAAGTGAAGGAATGAAGGAATGTGCACCGAGCATGCAGCGTGTCCTCTCCATTTACCGCAATGGGACTTCTGAAAATAGCCTTGCACTTGCCGAGTGGCCCCATTCTAGAGATAGGAGCTGGTCCCACAGGCAGGACTGGCACCTATCTGGCATTTTTGGCATATGCTAAAGATATGCCAAAAATATGAAGCGCTTTCCCCAGAAGCGCTGTTCTCCCTAGGCCCAAAATAAAAAAATAATTACAAATTCAATTCACCTCCTTACCTCATAATAAAACTAAATTGCCACGTCCCCATAGACACCTACTATTAAAATAATATTTATCCCGTATGCTGAATGCCATAATGGAGAAAAAAAAAACTAAATAGCTTCAAAAAAATGAATAAAAATGGATAAAAAAGTCATAAACACTCTAAATTGGCATCAATAAAAACTACAGATCGCCCCACAAAAAATCAACCCTCACACAGCTCTGTAGACAAAAGTATAAAAAAGTTATGGGGATCAGAATATCGTAATGTAAATACATTTCTCCTAATGGAATCGCTGTAATTGTACTGAACCTGAGAATGAAGTTACAGGTCACTTTTACTGCATACGAAATGCCCAAAAAATGAAAACCATAAAGCTATGGCAGAATTAATTTTATTGCAACTACACCCTATTTAAGGACAGCCAGGTGCTGCCACTGACCGGCACTTAAACTCCGATCCAGTATTTGACCTCACCTGGCTGGAAGCCAGCCCAGCCGCACATGCTGGGAGGTAAATACCTGCCTTGCCAGACACAACCCCTCACTGTGTTACAGGGGTTAAAGAGATTTTCCCATCTCAAAATTTGTGGCTTATCTTTAGGACATGCCACAAATGTCTGATAGGTGCGGGTCCCACCTAAGGAACCCACTCTTATCTCCAGAACGGGGTTCCCAAAGTGAAGGAATGAAGGAATGTGTACCGAGCATGCAGCGTGTCCTCTCTATTCACCGCAATGGGACTTCTGAAAATAGCCTTGCACTTGCCGAGTGGCCCCATTCTAGAGATAGGAGCTGGTCCCACAGGCAGGACTGGCACCTATCTGGCATTTTTGGCATATGCTAAAGATATGCCAAAAATATTAAGATGGTAAAACCCCATGGATGGTATAGAAAACAATGTAGTTTCAGATGAAGTTTTATGGTTGAAAATACTTCACGTCTCATTTCTGTAGTAAACATTGTGATAAATAAGCTGATCTATCTATATTGATCAGTTCTGAGAATATAGTACTGTAACAGCATAGTATATAAAAAACGAATTCAATAGTCAGGCTCCATGGCGCAAATCATTAAAGAAGATCAAGAAGTCTGATCTTAAATTTTCAAAATTACAGGCTTTTCCAGTAAAACATTTATATCATGTAGGTTATTATTCTGTAAAAATAACAAAAATGATGCTTTAAACAAAGACTGCATTTAGTTGGGCTGTTAAAGTTTATGGGTTTGTCAGAGTATGTATTGTGTTATTTCCATGGTATTTACACCAAATGAGCACCTCAGACATGGCATGAATTCATTCTAATAGACACAAACCTGATAATAAATCAACAGTTTAAACTCTACGATATTTCATTTTTTTTTGTGGTGTCCTATAGTGGAAGGGACCGGTACCACAGTATTTTATTTTTTTTAAACTAGCGTAAATACCCTGCATAGCTTTATGGGTTTTGTTTTTATGGCGTTCACTATACGGTAAAGCTGACCTTTTCTCTCCATTCTCTGGGTCAGTACGACTACGGTGATACCATATTTGTATAGTTTTTCTTGTGTTTTAATACTGAAAAAAAAAAAAAAAACTTTGGAAAAAGAAAAATTTTTCTTTTCATCCCCATAACTTTTTTTATAGTTGCGTCTATGTGAGGACTCATTTTTTGTGGAACAATCTGTAGTTTTTAATTGAGACCCTTTTGGCTTGTGTATGACTTTCAGATTTTTATTCAATTTCTGGGGAAGGTGAATTGATGAAAAAACAGTAAATTGTCAATATTGTTTTTCTTTTCCCTTTACCTCATTCACTTTTTGGGACACATTTTTATATTTTAATAGTACAGGCATTTTCAGATGTGGCGATGCCAATGATGTTTATTTTTTGAGTTGTTTATCTTTCTTTTAATTTTAGTGGAAGGCGGTTATTAGAATTTTTATTTTATTTTTTTAAACTTTTTTTTAAACTTTCTTTGACCTCCAAGTGGAACCCAACATGCAATCATTAGATAGCAATTTGCATAAAGTAATGGAATTTTGTCTGTCTCTGGCTTATCACTTTAATGGAACGCCTCCCCTGATCTCAGCCAGTGGGTCTTTAAAGATGATGTCTGCTCTGAAGTGGAGTGGGTGCATAGCCACCGAGTTTTTGCAGTTTAACACAGCAAAGACCCGGGTCTAATGCCTGTGATTGAAAATAATGCCAATTATTACAGACATTTAACCCATCACATGTCATAGTCAATTGTGACCACTGCATCTAAGGTGGCTTTCCCCAGAAGCGCTGTTCTCCCTAGGCCCAAATGACTTCCCTGTGTGGAGATCAGGACAGCCGTTCAATCTCTGTAATAGTCTGGGTCTCTCTGAAGGAACCCAGGTTACTACAGCTGCAGTTCCTATGGAGGCCTGCAGGTGTCAGGGCTTCATAGGAACCAAGTGAATCTCACATAAACTGCATGTTAATTCATTGCAGTATAATGGAGGAGCAAGCTGAAGATCACATATTCAAGTCCTCTAAGGGGACTTAAACATGGTAAAAGGAAGTAAATAAAGTTTTTAAAAGTTTTCAAAAAAATAAAAAAATAATTACATATTCAATTCACCTCCTTACCTCATAATAAAACTAAATTGCCACGTCCCCATAGACACCTACTATTAAAATAATATTTATCCCGTATGCTGAATGCCATAGTGGAGAAAAAAAAACTAAATAGCTTCACCTCCCAAAAAAATGAATAAAAATGGATAAAAAAGTCATAAACACTCTAAATTGGCATCAATAAAAACTACAGATCGCCCCACAAAAAATCAACCCTCACTCAGCTCTGTAGACAAAAGTATAAAAAAGTTATGGGGATCAGAATATCGTAATGTAAAGACAAAATACATTTCTCCTAATGGAATCGCTGTAATTGTACTGAACCTGAGAATGAAGTTACAGGTCACTTTTACTGCATACGAAATGCCCAAAAAATGAAAACCATAAAGCTATGGCAGAATTAATTTTATTGCAACTACACCCTATTTGAGATTTTTTTCCAGTTTCCCATTACGTTTTGTGTAATATTAAAAGGTGCCTTACATTGTGTGTAATATTAAATGGTGGCATTATAAAGTCCCGCAAAGCATAAAACCTCATACTGCTATGTGAAGTTATGGCTCTGGGAATGCAGGGAGTAAAAAACAAAAATGAAAAAACGCATGCCTGTGGCTGAAAGAGACCACCATACACATTTGTATATTTTTGACTAAATGCACCATTGTTGGTGGGTTTGAAAAAACTGTGTATTGGGAGCTTCCAACTCTCCCTTGACAGATGATGGGTTGGGCCAAGTGAATATTTTTGCCTGATCTTTTTAGAGATAAACGGCTGCCAGAACTCTCTGGCAGTGGCTTTCTCTTCCCCTCCCATTAAACACACCAAAGCCAAATGTAAGTATCCGGTAATGCCCCAGGTGCCCATTCATGAAGGAAACGTCTTTGCACCTGTTTTAGTAGTGCTCCTTGGAATAGAGTCTGTTGGATCTTACATCTCCCCTTCAATTTCAGTCCGTCTATAAAACAAACTGTATGTTACCATAGCAAACAATCACATTTCAGCTTTTATGTTACTACAGCGTTTCTTACAATACTGTAGACCTATGCTTACTAACCTGTGAAATGTTGGAAAACTACACCAACCATCATGCCTCAACAGTCCGCAGCCATCAGGGCATGACGGGATTTCCAGTCCGAAGCAGTCTAGGCTTCTTCTTCATGACACCCCTATAAACAAAGGTGATGGTTGCTGACTGTCATTGCTAGAACCCGTAATGGGAACCATGGCGCTAAATTTCCTTCTGCTAAGCACCTGAAAATGGTCTGGACTTTTTACAGGTGGTCTGTCTAAGCCATCCATAACGTGTTCACCACATGTGCATGCCGTCATGTTACCACTGCTTACAAGATCTCCTAACAGCCAGGTCAAAAAGGCCAATTCATCAAAATGACTATCCTACTACTCTCAGACTAATGGTGCGCCCCCCTCTCAAAGTCTTTTAACTGGGCAACATGTCTTAGAATGTGCTGTAGAGGCATGTCTAGCAATCAACAATCTCACACAAAAAGGTGCGGTACCCAAAAGTAGCTTCTAAGAGCCATTTTAGAATATATATATATATATACACAGTACAGACCAAAAGTTTGGACACACCTTCTCATTCAAAGAGTTTTCTTTATTTTCATGACTATGAAGGCATCAAAACTATGAATTAACACATGTGGAATTATATACATAACAAACAAGTGTGAAACAACTGAAAATATGTCATATTCTAGGTTCTTCAAAGCAGCCACCTTTTGCTTGGATTACTGCTTTGCACACTCTTGGCATTCTCTTGATGAGCTTCAAGAGGTAGTCCCCTGAAATGGTCTTCCAACAGTCTTGAAGGAGTTCCCAGAGATGCTTAGCACTTGTTGGCCCTTTTGCCTTCACTCTGTGGTCCAGCTCACCCCAAACCATCTTGATTGGGTTCAGGTCCGGTGACTGTGGAGGCCAGGTCATCTGGCACAGCACCCCATCACTCTGCTTCATGGTCAAATAGGCCTTACTTTCAAAGTTTTCCCAATTTTTCGGCTGACTGACTGACCTTCATTTCTTAAAGTAATGATGGCCACTCGTTTTTCTTTACTTAGCTGCTTTTTTCTTGCCATAATACAAATTCTAACAGTCTATTCAGTAGGACTATCAGCTGTGTATCCACCTGACTTCTCCTCAACGCAACTGATGGTCCCAACCCCATTTATAAGGCAAGAAATCCCACTTATTAAACCTGACAGGGCACACCTGTGAAGTGAAAACCATTTCAGGGGACTACCTCTTGAAGCTCATCAAGAGAATGCCAAGAGTGTGCAAAGCAGTAATCAAAGCAAAAGGTGGCTACTTTGAAGAACCTAGAATATGACATATTTTCAGTTGTTTCGCACTTGTTTGTTATGTATATAATTCCACATGTGTTAATTCATAGTTTTGATGCCTTCAGTGTGAATCTACAATTTTCATAGTCATGAAAATAAAGAAAACTCTTTGAATGAGAAGGTGTGTCCAAACTTTTGGTCTGTACTGTATATATATAATTTATATATATATTATTGTTTTTAGAGCAGGGGAAGAACCTCTTGTGGCCAGACCTAGTGTCTCATCAGATCACACCATTAATCATTTACATATCTGCCTGAGACATACCTGCATTTCTATCTGGGAGTGTCATTTATTTATTTTTATCAGTGAGTGTATTCTGTAAATTTCTTATTCTAATTGTCAATATGTATTTCTCCCAGTCTGTTTCTCTCTGTTTCTAATATTGGAAAATATGTATGGATCACGGGTGATGACAATTCAGCTGATTGATATTTATTGATACAGAATAGTTGATACAGAATAGTTTTTATGACTTGCACTGTGAATTGTGCCTAACAAAATCTGACATGTAAATATGATTAATGCTAATGCCTCTTGTGTATTTTCATGCCTGCAGAGATCTATGATGCTCTTGTGAATTAGTAGAGCAGTTAACCGTCTTTATGTGAGGTTGCTTAGTAAGGGGCATTTAAATTACTTCATGTGGCCTCATAAACCCTTCATGTTCTCCACAATATTCCCATGTTGAACTGAAATAATTTGTATAATAGTAACTACGGTAACAGGAACCTTTAGGAAATTATTCCCATAGGCATTGTAAAATATATCACTTTCTATTAACTATTGGTAGAGTGTCGGGGTGTAATAACTCAATTAAGAATTATTAATTATGGTCATAAAAATAATTAACCATAAAAAATAAAATTTATAAAATTTGTCATAAATTCTTAAAATCATGACCTGGTGAATTGTAGACAACCTAATTGATACAATTCACATCTGAGTCTGACTATTTCCTCAGATAAATAAGTTCTTTTGACGTGAGATGACGTTAATGATAAACATGTAGTTCTGCATTATAGAATAATACACAGGTATTATAAAAATATGCAGATTTATTGGTTACAAGGTTATAAACATATATAAGTAAATAAACACAATGATACATGCAAATGAATATATATAGCGTTAATATAAAGCATTACAAGCTTAACAATACATGTGAGTGGAAATAACTTGTCACATTATAACCAAGCTATTAGGTTAGGATATCAAAATATGAACATCATTTATATACATTACTTCTGTTCAGAGAAAACCTCATGATATTAAGATGGGCATGTCTAATCCTAGACATCAATATGGAATGCTAAATACATTCTGCCCCCCCCTAACCAACTACACATCACATGACTTCAAGATGGGAAAATCCATTCAAGGATATAACTTAGAAGAGACAACTGTATCCTTCCACCCCATCCTGGACTATTTTCACATATATAACTTTGGTAAGACTATTAAGACAAATAACAGGGATCTGGGATCTTAAATGGGAAGGACTTGAAAAAAGTCTTTCCTATGGGAATCCATCAATTAGCTTGGTAAAGAATGTTCTATCAATATATACCGTATATATATATATATATATATATATATATATATATACACACTCACCTAAAGAATTATTAGGAACACCTGTTCTATTTCTCATTATTGCAATTATCTAGTCAACCAATCACATGGCAGTTGCTTCAATGCATTTAGGGGTGTGGTCCTGGTCAAGACAATCTCCTGAACTCCAAACTGAATGTCAGAATGGGAAAGAAAGGTGATTTAATAAATTTTGAGCGTGGCATGGTTGTTGGTGCCAGACGGGCCGGTCTGAGTATTTCACAATCTGCTCAGTTACTGGGATTTTCACGCACAACCATTTCTAGGGTTTACAAAGAATGGTGTGAAAAGGGAAAAACATCCAGTATGCGGCAGTTCTGTGGGGAAAAAATGCCTTGTGGATGCTAGAGGTCAGAGGAGAATGGGCCGACTGATTCAAGCTGATAGAAGAGCAACGTTGACTGAAATAACCACTCGTTACAACCGAGGTATGCAGCAAAGCATTTGTGAAGCCACAACATGCACAACCTTGAGGCGGATGGGCTACAACAGCAGAAGATCCCACCGGGTACCACTCATCTCCACTACAAATAGGAAAAAGAGGCTACAATTTGCACGAGCTCACCAAAATTGGACTGTTGAAGACTGGAAAAATGCTGCCTGGTCTGATGAGTCTTGATTTCTGTTGAGACATTCAAATGGTAGAGTCCGAATTTGGCGTAAACAGAATGAGAACATGTATCCATCCTCTGATGGCTACTTCCAGCAGGATAATGCACCATGTCACAAAGCTCAAATCATTTCAAATTGGTTTCTTGAACATGACAATGAGTTCACTGTACTAAAATGGCCCCCACAGTCACCAGATCTCAACCCAATAGAGCATCTTTGGGATGTGGTGGAACGGGAGCTTCGTACCCTGGATGTGCATCTCTCAAATCTCCATCAACTGCAAGATGCTATCCTATCAATATGGGCCAACATTTCTAAAGAATGCTATCAGCACCTTGTTGAATCAATGCCACGTAAAATTAAGACAGTTCTGAAGGCAAAAGGGGGTCCAACACCGTATTAGTATGGTGTTCCTAATAATTCTTTAGGTGAGTGTATATATATAAGCAATTATTTAATGCTTTGCTAGATTATGAGTCTTGATTCTTCTGCAGGTAGAATGAAGCCTCACAATATCCTAAGACTACATCTCAATATGGAGATGATCAATTTATTTATTTATTTGCCAATCTAGATGGTATAATTTCACCCACACTATCAAATTAGTCTTAATAAAATGAAATATCATTTTCTGTGTCTCTTACCAAGTCCTAGTAGGAATCTCACTTCTGCTCCTAGGAAAGCTGGGTGGTCCATCATAGCACATCTCACCATGGCTTTCATCTTGATAGACCCCTCTAGAGAGCTCAACTTCTCTTCTCCTCTCTCCTTTCTCCTTCCCTTCTACCTTCTGTGTATGGTTTATGATCACAAACTTATCAGTTAGACACACCTTCCTAGTTTGGAACTTTCCAATCATTGTTGGATGGGCGTGACCATTGATAAAAAACGTGACATCATAACCCTACCCAGAATGCACTTTTGCTACTGTTGTAATGTCACCTACTCATACCTAGGTGGCACTGCTGTATAAGCTATTTGCATCATAGTATAAAGGGTTAACTTATGTAAGTCTGAATAAAACGTATTCTATACATTTTGACCTTAAAAGCTTTAATTCAAAGCTATAGGGATTAATTCTGACACTTGTAGCAATTAGAGACAGACCTCTAGGCATCTCTCTGAATGTTTCTCACACTGTTGATTTATGGATCATGATAGTATGAATGGCTTTGTTTTCTCACAGAGATATCAGTACCTCCTGTCACACCAAAGATGGGATTAATTGTAATAAAACACACATCTTTACAGACACTCTTTTAGAGACGAATATTCTCCTAATGAGAAATATATATAATATACTGGATACATGTTGTCTTCGTAACATATAACAATATAATATAAACAAATATATATATATATATATATATATAGAAGAAAAGTCCAGCGGGAGCACCACCAGGAGTCGGGTGCAAAATCCACAGAGGCAGCGGCAATACCCCAACAATATGGCTTGAAAAAGATAGGACTGCACTCCAGATAAAGTGAAAAATCAGTGGAGTTTTATTCACCCATAACTTTGGCAACTTTGCTAAGTTGCCAAAGTTATGGGTGAATAAAACTCCACTGATTTTTCACTTTATCTGGAGTGCAGTCCTATCTTTTTCAAGCTATATATATATATATATATATATGTCCTACTGATTGTCTTATGCTAAGGACTAACTAAGGCTCATTAAATGAATACATGAATATTATATATTTTGATTCATTAATAAATGCCTAATTGTATAGGTAATTATCACCAGCTGCATAGAGCTTATCTTTATCTCCCGTTTATAAATTTATAAGTAGACAAGGAGGATTCTTTTCAGACTGGTACATTCATGAGAAGAATAACACTAAAAAACTGAAACCTTTGTGTGACCTTACTTCGGCCTACTCAAGATATACAAAATTGCAACTATAGTCGAGCATGGCTCTTAAAGGTAATGAACATCCATCTTGACAATAATGAATTGGATATGAATGTATTTACCTATGAAAAGGCACAACAAGAGACAGTAATCAGTATTATGAGTTGGGGTCACGCTAGCATGTCTTTACATCGTTTTGGAATACATTTTCTTGGGGGACATTTATCAAGACTAGCCTTTTCTTCACTGGTCTTGATTCCCCCTGTACTACCGGAGGATGCGCCATGTCTTGCATGTCTCTCACAGATTTGTCAAATTTTTCCACTGGCCGTACAACAGTCTAAAATATATGGCAGCCTCCTAGCTGCCGTAGATTTCTGTCTATATCTGCCGCAGAAAACTGACACAAATAAAGATAAATGTGGCGAAACCTGCTGCAACGTCGCCCCTTTTCTCAACACTTCTGAAAAGTGGCCTGAAGGAGGAAAAAGTCACAAATTTAGCTGGAAAAAGTGTGTGACAAAATTTGCGACTTTCCCATGTCACAAAATTGGCATATACAGCACAGTAAATGCTCCCCTTGTCCCCAATGTTCCCCCTTTTACTACCTACTAATGTCTCTGCATTTACTTCTCATGTACACTGCCATGAATGTTTTTTATGTTTCATATAGATGACATTATAATTAGATGGGGCATTCCAATTCTGTATGATGCCAGTTTGTGATGGTTAGTGGTGTAAAGACTTTAAAAATGAAGGCTCATTTCTGAAACATCATTAATACTTGTCATAAATGGGTCCATGGTCTATAAAACACACTGATTAATAATGTGAAAGTGTCGTAGTGTTTTCTCTAAAATTTCCATATTTGTAAGGTCCAACATATTTTTTTTCTATAAAGTGCGTGGGCTTAATAAATAAAGAGGTTGTTATAAATTAGAAAAACACTTCCAGAAACAGTTCCACAGGTTGCAAGAATTTTTCTAAATTTTACTCACTTATATAGCGCTGCTGTATTCTACAGCACTTTACAGACATTAGCATCACGCTGTCCCTAATGGGGTTCTCAATCTTATTTTCCTATCAGTAGGTCTTTGGAGTGTAGGAGGGAATTGGAGTACCTGGAGGAAACCCACGCGGGGAGAACATACAAACTCCATGCAGATGTTGTCCATTATCAGATTCAAAGCTAGGACCCCAGTGCTGCAAAGCACCAGTGCTAACCACTGAGTCACCATGCAACTCGGCCCTATTCACTTCAGTGTGAAGTAGCTGAGCTGCAATACCAGATACAGTCGTGGCCAAAAGTTTTGAGAATTACATAAATATTGGAAATTGGAAAGTTGCTGCTTAAGTTTTTATAATAGCAATTTGCATATACTCCAGAATGTTATGAAGAGTGATCAGATGAATTGCATAGTCCTTCTTTGCCATGAAAATTAACTTAATCCCAAAAAAAACTTTCCACTGCATTTCATTGCTGTCATTAAAGGACCTGCTGAGATCATTTCAGTAATCGTCTTGTTAACTCAGGTGAGAATGTTGACAAGCACAAGGCTGGAGATCATTATGTCAGGCTGATTGAGTTAAAATGGCAGACTTGACATGTTAAAAGGAGGGTGATGCTTGAAATCATTGTTCTTCCATTGTTAACCATGGTGACCTGCAAAGAAACGCGTGCAGCCATCACTGCGTTGCATAAAAATGGCTTCACAGGCAAGGATATTGTGGCTACTAAGATTGCACCTCAATCAACAATTTATAGAATCATCAAGAACTTCAAGGAAAGAGGTTCAATTTTTGTTAAGAAGGCTTCAGGGCGTCCAAGAAAGTCCAGCAAGCGCCAGGATCGTCTCCTAAAGAGGATTCAGCTGCGGGATCGGAGTGCCACCAGTGCAGAGCTTGCTCAGGAATGGCAGCATGCAGGTGTGAGCGCATCTGCACGCACAGTGAGGCGAAGACTTTTGGAAGATGGCCTGGTGTCAAGAAGGGCAGAAAAGAAGCCACTTCTCTCAACAAACAAAAACATCAGGGACAGATTGATCTTCTGCAGAAAGTATGGTGAATGGACTGCTGAGGACTGGGGCAAAGTCATATTCTCCGATAAAGCCTCTTTCCGATTGTTTGGGGCATCTGGAAAAAGGCTTGTCCGGAGAAGAAAAGGTGAGCGCTACCATCAGTCCTGTGTCATGCCAACAGAAAAGCATCCTGAGACCATTCATGTGTGGGGTTGCTTCTCATCCAAGGAAGTGGGCTCACTCACAATTTTGCCCAAAAACACAGCCATGAATAAAGAATGGTACCAAAACACCCTCCAACAGCAACTTCTTCCAACAATCCAACAACAGTTTGGTGAAGAACAATGCATTTTCCAGCACGATGGAGCACCGTGCCATAAGGCAAAAGTGATAACTAAGTGGCTCAGGGACCAAAATGTTGACATTTTGGGTCCATGGCCTGGAAACTCCCCAGATCTTAATCCCATTGAGAACTTGTGGTCAATCCTCAAGAGGCAGGTGGACAAACAAAAACCCACTAATTCTGACAAACTCCAAGAAGTGATTATGAAAGAATGGGTTGCTATCAGTCAGGAATTGGCCCAGAAGTTGATTGAGAGCATGCCCAGTCGAATTGCAGAGGTCCTGAAAAAGAAGGGCCAACACTGCAAATACTGACTCTTTGCATAAATGTCATGTAATTGTCGATAAAAGCCTTTGAAACGTATGAAGTGCGTGTAATTATATTTCACTACATCACAGAAACAACTGAAACAAAGATCTAAAAACAGTTTAGCAGCAAACTTTGTGAAAACTAATATTTGTGTCATTCTCAAAACTTTTTGCCACGACTGTACAACCCATTGACAGGTTTAACATTATTTCTGAAAAATAAAAATAAAAAATCTATGTTTTTCCAATGTTGGACTACCATTTTAAAAATATTAAGAGAATTAAGAAATTCTACTCGGGATTTTGTTGCCAAAATATTATGTAAATACATTTAGGGAGCAAGGGGCAATGCTGCTTTATAAATGTCTTTTGTATCCCGGAGTGGATACAAAAAGAAGTGTAACCCCTTAACAACCAAGAGAGATTCTGTCTTTGTATTTTCATTTTTTACTTTTTACTGCCTGCCTCGCTGAAGCCATAAATTTTTTTACATTTTTTTTGCTCACATAGTCGTATAGTGTCTTGTTTTTTCGGGACATGTTATACTTTCTAATGGCACCATTTAAAATTGCATACAATGTAATGGGAAACTGGAAAAAAATTCTGCAATTGCACATTATGGGAGGCACTATAGGGGAGAGCGGCACTATGGGGGAGTGGAGCACTATTGGGGCATATAGTGGCACTTCGAAGGGGCATTTTTTACTGGCACATTTATGGGGGGGGCACCATGGGGGAGAGGAGCACTATGGGGGCATCTGGGGGGTCTAAAGGGGCTTTTTTTATTCAAACATTATGGGGGGCACTATAGGGGAGAATGGCACTATGGGGCATCTGGTGGCACTATAGGGGCATTATTTGGGGGCACTATTGGGAAGTGGGGGCTCTAAAGGGGCCATTATTCTTATTGGCACATTATGGGGGGCATTATGGCATCTGGTGGCACTAAGGGGGCATTTTTTACTGGCACATTATGGGAGGCACTATAGGGGAGAGCGGCACTATGGGGCATTATTTGGGGGCACTATGGGGGAGTGGAGCACTATTGGGGCATATGGTGGCACTTTTTTTACTGGCATATTATAGGGGACACTATGGGGAAGGGGGAGAGGAGCACTATGAGGGCATTTACTGAGGCACTATATAGGGGCATTTTATACTGGCATACATTATGGGGACATTAGCTCAACAGCAGGCACTAAGCGGGGGTATTTCATGTACTGTCATATTGTAGGGAGAATTATTAGTACTGGGAGGTATTATGCGGAGCTTTACTACTACTGGGGGGCTATGAGGAACATGATTACTAGTATGGGCACTATAGGGGCATTATTACTACTAAGTGTGCTCTGGCAGATAATTATTTCTATTGGTGGGATTTTGGGGAGCACTGTTACTTTGGGGGGCACTCTGCCACAGTATCAGCTTAGCACAATAATTTTTGGGGGACATTATCTTTATACTATTAGTGTCTGGGCAGTTATTTTTTAGAGCACTGTGTGCCAATAATTGTTTATGGGGGCACTATCTGTGTGGTAGTAGTATTTCCAGGGGGACTGTTTCTGCAGTATAGTATTGGGGGCACAGCGGGTACAGTATTGGGGGCACTATCTGTGTGGTAGTAGTATTTCCAGGGGGACTGTTTCTGCAGTATAGTATTGGGGGTGGCAGGAAAGGGTGTTCAGAAGATGTGAAGATGATGGAAATGTGGGAAACTAATGTCTGTTTGTTAATCTCTGCAGAGATGGGAGATGGCTGAAAAATCATCATGGCGGTCTGGTCTGAATGGAGAAGATAAAGAAAGAGAACGTCTACAACAAAGGTGACATCACTGGATATAAGAGGTATGGGGCGCTATGTAGGAGAGGAGATGCTCTGGCTCCTCCCCCTGCCATTTGCAGAAGGAGGATTCAGAGCTGGGTGAGGACGGCCAAAGGGGGCAGCAGGCCACGGGCGGGTGGCTGATGGTAGGGGGGAACCACAGGCCTTGAGCAGGATCTGGGGAGGGAGGAGAGCGGAGGAGCTTCCTGGCTGTAGCTTGTTGTATAAGCAGGCAGTGCAGCCAGGACAGACCCTCCCCTCTTCGTATGATGTGTAGAGACAGGCCTCAACAATAGAATTTCAGCTGTACAGTGTTTGTTGGGAGTGGCCTATTATATGTAGGAGGGGCTTTTAATAATGGGCGCTGCGCGCCGCAATGTTCTATTCCTGCAGAGCTTTTAGAATCTCCAAGTAAAAGAATCAGCGCAACACACTACACCCCCCCTGCATTTTTAAATATAAAGGGAGCTTTGAAAAATGGGCAGGCAAAAGAATTGGCACAGCGCACTACACGTGCCACATTTTTTTGCCTTTCGGACCCCCCCTAGACAAAATTCCTGGGTGCTCCACTGAGTGTAACAAAGTCTATTAAAAAGTTCTGTATTTCAGCCCCAAGTAAAATCCAATGCATAATCAGTTTGGTGAAAAAGGAAATAACTTTGTTATTAACTACCTGGGCACAATATCCATATTTTTGCCCTATTAACCCCTTTAGGACAGAGCCATATTTCACCTTAAGGACCAGGCCATTTTTTGCATATCTGACCAGTGTCACTTTAAGTGATGATAACTTTAAAACACTTTGACTTATCCAGGCCATTCTGAGATTGTTTTTTCATCACATATTGTACTTCATGATACTGGTAAAATAAAGTAAAAAAATTTCATTTTTATTTATAAAAAAATACCAAATTTACCAAAAATGTGTAAAAAATTGCAAATTTCCAAGTTTCAATTTCTCTACTTCTATAATACATAGTAATACCTACAAAAATAATTATTACTTTACATTCCCCATATGTCTACTTCATGTTTGGATCAATTTGGGAATGATATTTTATTTTTGGGGGATGTTACAAGGCTTAGAAGTTTAGAAGCAAATCTTGAAATTTTTCTTAAATTTTCAAAAACCCACTTTTTAGGGACCAGTTCAGGTCTGAAAACACTTTGTGAGGCTTACATAATAGAAACCACCCAAAAATGACCCCATTCTAGAAACTACACCCCTCCAGATATATAAAACTGATTTTACAAACGTTGTTAACCCTTTAGGTGTTCCACAAGAGTTAATGGCAAATGGTGATAACATTTCAGAATTTAGATTTTTTGGCAAATTTTCCGTTTTAATCAATTTTTTTCCAGTAACAAAGCAAGGGTTAACAGCTAAACAAAATGCTATATTTATTGCCTCGATTCTGTAGTTTGCAAAAACACCCCATATGTGGCCGTAAACTACTGTACGGGCACACAGTAGGGCGTAAAGGGAAAGGTGCGCCGTATGGTTTTTGGAACGCAGATTTTGCTGGACTGTTTTTTTTGACACCATGTCCCATTTAAAGCCCCCCTGATGCACCCCTAGAGTAGAAACTCCATAAAAGTGACCCCATCTAAGAAACTACACCCCTCAAGGTATTCAAAACTGATTTTACAAACTTTGTTAACCCTTTAGGTGTTCCACAAGATTTAATGGAAAATAGAGATACAATTTCAAAATTTCACTTTTTTGGCAGATTTTCCATTTTAATAATTTTTTTCCAGTTACAAAGCAAGGGTTAACAGCCAAACAAAACTCAATATTTATGGCTCTGATTCTGTAGTTTACAGAAACACCCCATATGTGGTCGTAAACCACTGTACCGGCACACGGCAGGGTGCAGAAAGAAAGGAATGCCATACGGTTTTGAAAGGCAGATTTTGCTGGAACGTTTTTTTTTGACACCATGTCCCATTTAAAGCCCCCCTGATGCACCCCTAGAGTAGAAATATCAAAAAAGTGACCCCATTTTAGAAACTACGGGATAGGGTGGCAGTATTGTTGGTACTAGTTTAGGGTACATATGATTTTTGGTTGCTCTATATTACACTTTTTGTGAGGCAAGGTAACAAGAAATAGCTGTTTTGGCACAGTTTTAATTTTTTGTTATATTCAATATTCATCTGACAGGTTAGATCATGTGATACTTTTATAGAGCAGGTTATTACGGACACGGCGATACCTAATATGTATACTTTTTATTTATTTATGTAAGTTTTACACAATTATTTAATTTTTGAAACAAAAACAAAAAAATTATGTTTTAGTGTCTCCATATTCTGAGAGCCATAGTTTTTTCAGTTTTTGGGCGATTATCTTAGGTAGGGTCTCATTTTTTGCGGGATGAGATGACGGTTTGATTGGTACTATTTTGGCATACATACGACTTTTTTGATCACTTTTATTACCTTTTTTGGGAAGTAAGGTGGGCAAAATTTCAATTTCATCATAGTTTTTTTTTTATGGCTTTCACCGTTCGGGTAAAGTAACATGACCGTTTTATAGATCAGGTCGTTACGGACACCGTAATATCAAACATGTGTAGGGAATTTAATTTTTTTCATTTTTAATCAGTGATAAATTTAATCAGTGATTTGATTTTTACTTTTTTTCCACTTTTTTTTTTACTTTTTTTTGACCCAGACCCACTTGGTTCTTGAAGATCCAGTGGGTCTGATGTCTGTCTAATACAGTACAGTACACTATATAGTGTACTGTACTGTATTTTCACTTTACAAAGTCTGATTAGACTTCTGCCTTTAGCAGAAGTCTAATCAGCACCATGGACAGCCTCTGATCAGTACCATGGACAGCCGGATGCCTGTGAAGGCGTCCGGTTGCCATGGTAACCATCACTCACTGCCACAGCAGAGCAGTTTGTGATTGGGAGGGAGGGGGGCCCCCTCCCTCTCCCATCGGGGGCTGAAAAGGCACAGCAGCCCCCGATGGGAGAGGGAGGGAGCTCCCTCCCTCTTAACCTTTTCCATACAGCGGTCCCTACAGACCACGGCATGGAAGGGGTTAAACGCATGGCATCTGTGCCAGCACAGATGTCAGGCATTTTGAGCCGGCAGATAACAAAGAGGGCAGCAATAAAATAAAGCTTTTTTGAAGTTTATGATCCCCGCGGTCACAGACCACGGGGATCAGAAACTTCCGAAACCGCAGCAAACCTCAGGTCTGAATTGACCTGCGGTTTGCTGCGATCGCCGACATGGGGGTTCACAGGACCCCCTGGTGCATTTAGCCAAGGTGCCTGCTCAATAATTTGAGCAGGCACCGGGTTCCGATCACCACCCGCCGGGTGGCGGTGCTCGGAACTATACATGATGTACCGGTACGTCATGTGTCCTTAAGTACCAGGACAACATGCCGTACCGATACGTCATGTGTCCTTAAGAGTGTAAGTACTGTATGTCATCAGCATTATGTACATTAATGAATGTTAAAGTGAACCTGTCATCAACTTTATGCCGACTGAGGGCAGCATAAAATAGTGACAGAAATGCTGATGTCAGCGGTGTGTCACTCATGAGCTAAAAGTAAGTGGTTGCTGAGAACAAGCATCATAATTATTGCAGCAAAGGCCTTGAAAAGTGTCAAATCTACTTTGGTTATTCCTAATCTCCTGCTCTCGCTACCCATCCGCTGACGATTGGCAGATCTCTCCTAGAGAGAAAAGGAGAAAACTAGGTAGAAGACTGTCAATTATCAGTGGGTGGGAAGGGAGGACAGGAATTTATGAATAACTATGACTCTTTTTAGGTGGCTGTGACTCTTTTCCAGGCCCAGTCTGCAATGATTATGATGTTGGTTCTTGGCAACCACTTACTTTTAAATGACAGACCGCTGAAATCAACTCCCCTGTCTCTACTTTATGCTTCCTTAGTATGGGCAGCATAAAGTTGATGACAGGTTCCCTTTAAAGTTTAACTGTCATATTTTTTTGTATTGCCTAGTTTATTAGAGCTAGGCATGTATACCTGAGTTAGTCTGTCAATGGTCAATGATTGTCAAAATATCTGTAATTACGTTATAATAACAGCTTTCATTAATGTCCCCTGTCCCTTTCCACTGTTCCCTTAAAAGACTGTTGCTATGGCTTGTCTGTCTTCCCTTTAGTGTAAACAGAAGATAGAGGGGCGGTCCTCCACACTGCATGCCTGCATTAGGCTTCAGAGTGAGGAGGCGTGTCTCTCAGTAATCCAATTTGATTGGCTGGCAGGAAGCTGCTGGCTACAGCAAGTGTGTATGTGAAGTGAGGGAAGGCAGTTTTGGCCTCAGAGAACTAGTAAAGGAGCCATCTTGAGAAGATCCTTATATTTTAGGGGTTAAAACAGCCATAACAAAGAGAAAAACTCAAGGAAAACAGTGGTATGTGAAGAAATTAAAGATTGCTTTATGTATAATGCTGTGGCAGCAGTAACATGAGCTAATATATTTTTTTTTTATGAAAGCATGATAGTTACACTTTAAGATATAAGTTATTGTTTGTTTCAGTGGTTCAGAATTTAAAAACTGGATCAAAACATTTTATACAAATTTTAATATCATTATTGTGATAAATAGATCTGTAAGTTCCCTGATGCCTCTTAGGTTTCACTAGTGCAATTCCCCAGAGGTCTTCTAATACTGACACAGTTCTATGGTGAAATATTCATGCACTCAGCAAATGCATTAATGCTAGTGTGATAAATTTACAAGAGATGTAGCTAGTTATCTTATACATTAACATTAGACTGATGGTCTTTGGAGTATAAGGGACTGACCATGCATCCATTATTTACACAGGCTGTTATATGGCAGCTTCAGACCCATTTTCCTTTTCATTTGAGCCAATGGGAATAGATATTGACCTTCCAAAGTGAATTATTGATCAGAATGTTTTAGGTCTCAAAGAAATGTTCTTCAGATATAATATGAAGATGTATATGACTTCATTTAATTGCCTACATATGCAGAATCCCTTATTTAAGGTGAATTTGTCAGCAGAAAATGAACTATTGTTAAAATCAAGTTTTTATGTTAAACATATCTGTTTTTACAATTTTTATAGGATTTTTTAAATCTATATATAACAAAAATACAAAAATTATGAAATTCTCACACTGGCCACTAGGCTTAAGCTATGTCAAGACTTGCTGTTCTTTGAGAGGAGCCACATAGTCCAAAGACACAATGGACTTGGTGGAACATCATTGACTTCTATGGGAGATTTTTCTAGGCATGATCTGTGACCTGTGCAGAGGTCAGGAGGGAGTAGATGAGGTGTGATATCACCTATGGTGGATACTGTGTTGTCTATACAGAGGTGATATATTTTACACACATAGGCATACACCACATTGCACTTTCTTGAAATGTATTATTACTGTGCGCCACTTCATTAATTTGGCGCCAACTTACATAGCAAATACAGACTTAAAACTGACACCAAAACCACTGCAAATGCTAAATTCCCCATATGTCCTTTTCTAATACACTTTCTCTTAAGTCCACTTTTAAAAACTTCACTGCAGATATTTTATTTTGTACCACCTTGACAGCAAATTTCCCTCCACAAATTCTAGCTCTTCTCCCTACTGTTACCATTTATACAGTACAATGTATTGCAATGTCAGTCCTGCACAGTCTGACATCTACTAATAATAATCGACTTTGTTCTTTCTTTCAGCTAATTATCTGCTGTGTATTCACAAGGACTTGACAATGACCTGTTCTAGATTACTGTATCTTTCTTGACAACTGTGATGCTGCACAGAAGCATTTTCTAAGGGTCCTATTATACCTGCAAGTGAAGCAGGCGACTGTCGTGAGGGAAGCGTTCCTTCCTAGAAATCGCTTGCTCACTAGCAGAGGAGACCGCTGCTTTTACATACATTTATCTCCTCCTTAGTATGAGGACAAGCGATCGCCAATGCCATCGCTCATCCCCATATGGAATCACTGTTTGCCGTCAGCAGATCGCGATTACACAGCACAATCTGCTGCCGACAAACGAGGATTTTTAAACCTGCTAAAGGATTCCAATTACCCAATGAACGAGCGGCAGTACTACACTGCCGGATCATTACTAACGAGCGTTTATATGAACGCTTGTTAGCGATGATCTTCACGATTATCTTCAGGTGTAATAGGGCCTTAACTCTAGTCTCTCAATTCTGATACATTTTCATAACTAGATGTGCAGTTTAGCCATTACTGATACTTGCTTTAAGGTGATGTTGTGTTACCTTATGCGTAACTGCTATATGACATACAGTCCTGATCAAAAGTTTAAGACCACTTGAAAAATGCCAAAAAATCATATTTAGCATGGCTGGATCTTAACAAGGTTCCAAGTAGAGCTTCAACATGCAACAAGAAGAAATGAGAGTGAGACAAAACATTTTTTGAGCATTCAATTTAATGAAAACAACCGAATAAACTGAAACAAGCTGTTTTTCAGCTGATCAAAAGTTTAGGACCACACCTCCAAAAAAAACACTAAACCCCCCAAAACAGAAATCCAACTTCCAAACATGAACTCAGTAATGAGTAGCTCCGCCGTTATTGTTGATCACTTCAAAAATTCTTTTCGGCATGCTTGATGCCAGCGTTTCCACAATATGTATTTTCAAACAGTTCATGTAGTACATAACTGTACAATTATAATTTACTTTTTATTTATATTGTATTCATTTTATATAATTTATATATTTATACAATATAATAATAAAACATATTTATTTTGAATAGTTATACACTAAGTTCTATAATAGACCATATAATAACATATACAATGAAAGCATCTTATGTCCATGCAATACTATAGTGTGCAATAATGAGTCATTGATGTATAGGTTTTTCTCTGTAATTTACTTAGTTACTTGGTGTTAATTGGTTTCACAAATAATTATACTTTAATCAGTTATTCCATGGCTAGCCATACATGCAATTTCCCATCTTCGCCTTGTAATTGTTCACTCACTTTGGCATAATTAGCATAGAATTTATAAGGACGTAGGAAGGTACAGCTAGCAGACATCTCTAGTACAGTAATTATCTCAGGGAAAACATGGATACTGCAGGGTGAGTTGCAACCTACCTGATCAAGAACTGTCCTTCACCAACATATGACTGACAAATTAGCAGAATCTTACTAAAATTTGGTGTCTACAGTCAGTTATGATAAAACTACCATATTTCTACACAAAGTACAGTATAGATGACAGGGGCATTGTATCAGACTGCAGTGACTGAATCTCATGACACTGACTCATCTACTTGGGAGCCATAATAGTGGAGCTTAAAGGGGCTGGCCACTTTCTGGCTACTTTTGACCAATGTATATATTAGATGACTATATGACACTTACTACAGTCCTGATCAAAAGTTTAAGACCACTTGAAAAATGGCAAAAAATCATATTTAGCATGGCTGGATCTTAACAAGGTTCCAAGCAGAGCTTCAACATGCAACAAGAAGAAATGAGAGTGAGACAAAACATTTTTTGAGCATTCAATTTAATGAAAACAACGAATAAACTGAAACAGGCTGTTTTTCAGCTGATCAAAAGTTTAGGACCACACCTCAAAAAAAAAACTAAACCCCCCCAAAACAGAAATCCAACTTCCAAACATGAACTCAGTAATGAGTAGCTTCGCCGTTATTGTTTATCACTTAAAAAATTTGTTTCGGCATGCTTGATGCAAGCGTTTCCATGAGGTGAGTGGGAACATTTCTCCAAGTGGTGAAGACGGCCGCACGAAGGCCATCTACTGTCTGGAACTGTTGTCAATTTTTGTAAACTTCCCTTGCCATCCATCCCCAAAGCTTCTGAATTGGATTTAGATCAGGGGAACACGCAGGATGGGCCAAAAGAATGATGTTATTCTCCTGGAAGAAGTCCCTTGTCCTGCGGGCATTGTGTACTGTAGCGTTGTCCTGTTGAAAAACCCAGCTGTGACCACACAGACGAGGGCTCTCAGTTATGAGGAATGCTCTTTGCAACATCTGGACATAACCAGCAGCCGTTTGATGCCCCTGCACTTCCTGAAGCTCCATTGTTCCACTGAAGGAAAAAGCACCCCAGACCATTATCGCGCCCCATCCACTCTGGCGTGTAGAAAACATCTCAGGTGGGATCTGCTTGTCATGCCAGTAACGTTGGAAACCATAAGGACCATCAAGGTTCAATTTTTTCTCATCAGAGAATAAAACTTTCTTCCACCTTTGAATGTCCCATTGTCACGGCTGAGGATGGGGGAAATCCTCAGCCGTGTGGAGCCCGGTGATGTTATGGCTGCTTGGCCATGAAGACAGGATTAGGGAGCAGGTCACCTCCTAAAGGCATCCCTAACCTGACCCTGACTCCTAGCTACATGAGCCAACCTTGATGGTAGGAGGGCTCATGCTCCGGAACCTAGAAGTCCCTGCTAGCCCTCAAGATGGCCCTAAACTAGGAGCTGAGTAAGACAACCCACTCCTCCTAGACACGGAGGAGCAGGAGTCTCAACGGCCAAGCTGCTGGAAAAGGGGAGACATAAACAGCTCTATGGATATGGCAGGTGAACAAAGAGTTCCACCTACTTGCCACAGCCTTGCTGACTGGATCCCTGTGTAAGCAGGGTGCAGATCACAAACGCATCCCCACACAGGGACCCAGATCCATAGCTGCACAAAATCACATGTAAAACATCAAACGGACATCACACATAACTAGAAATAAACTTAATGAGACATTATGGTTATGACCACAGGGGTGGCTCTTACTGGCAGGTAGTAAAGACAGGAGGCTGCTTTCAGCTAAGCATGGCTGAAGCAACCTGCAGACCTGCAAAAGCAGTGAGGCTTTATAGGCCAAGAAGCCACACCCCACAGTCGGACACACCCAGTGCACACACACACTAGGAAGGAGATTAACCCTTCCAACACCAGGGAAGGGAAAACACCACTTAAAGGAGACGTGCACCCAATAACATAAAAATCAAGTGCACACATACACACATCACACAAAACCGCATGCACAACATAGCAAGCTGCAATGGCACAGCTCAGACTGCTACGCTGCCACATACATACTGTTGCCAGCGGCAACCACAGGTGAGGCAAATACCACAGCCCTCACCTGTGATTGACAACCAAAGAAAACCGCTGACAACCGCATGCGGTTCAGGAGTCACGGTCATAGCCATGGCCGTGACACCCATGTTTGGTGCTCTGTTGCAAAGTCCAAATAAGCAGTTCTGTGGCGTTCAAGGAAACAAGGTCTTTGAAGACGTTTTTTGTTTTTGAAGCCCTTCAGTCTCAGATGCCATCTGATGGTTATGGGGCTGCAGTCAGCACCAGTAAGGGCCTTAAATTGGGTCGAGGATCATCCAGTGTCTTGACGGACAGTCAATTGGATCCTCCGGCTCAGTGCTGGTGAAATTTTTTGGGTCTTCAACTTGACTTTTTTGTTCCATAACCCTCAGGATCATTTAAGAAATTCCAAATGACTGTCTTACTGCGTCCCACCTCAGCAGCGATGGCGCGCTGTGAGAGACCCTACTTATGCAGTTCAACCCGACCACGTTCAAAAAGGGAGAGTTTGTTTGCCTTTGCCATCACAACGTGTGACTACCTGACAGAAAATGACATTGAATCCACATCTTTTCACAGATTTGGCCTTTTAAAGGCATGTGGTCCTAAACTTTTGATCAGCTGAAAAACAGCCTGTTTCAATTTATTCATGGTTTTCATTAAATTGAATGTTCAAAAAATGTTTTGTTGCACTCCCATTTCTTCTTGTTGCATGTTGAAGCTCTACTTGGAACCTTGTTAAGATCCAACAATGTAAAATATGATTTTTTGCCATTTTTCAAGTGGTCTTAAACTTTTGATCAGGACTGTATGTTAACACAACATTCTGTTATTGCTGAGAGGTTCAAGAAAAATATTGGCTGTAAAACTGCAAAATGCTTTACAATTTTCTGTCTTTTGCATTGCACAATGATTTCTCCACAAGATGGAATGAGTTAGTAAATTAGCTATCAAGTAAATCAAGTAATGTTGCAGAGCTGCAGCCCCTTCATTTTCCAGATTACTGAGAGTCCTGGAGTTGGCACTAGCACTGCTTACAAACTGATGGCACATACTGTACCAGTGATATCGGCTATATTATAATTATATAAATCACTATATTACAGTCAGGGCTGCCACCTGCTGTCCTGGACTATAATATACAAGTAATGAGCCTGGAAGCCTAGTACAGTCTCATTACGAGCATAGAACGCTTTCGACGATCTCCGCCAGAGGGAAAGGGTTGTTGCCCTTGAAGCACATGCTTAAAGGTTTAGCATTACTGCTGCTCCCAGACATTAGCTGCAGGTGTCTGCTGTATGAAACAGCAGGCAGCCGGCGTTTATGGCACTTGCTCCACTCCGGAGTGGGCACCATCTTTAACCTGTTTAGGACATAGGGCGTACCGGTACGCCCTGTTGTCCCGATCCTTAAGGACACAGGACGTACCGCGTGGCGGGCGGTGATCAGAATAAGGTGCCTGCTCAAATCATTGAGCAGGCCACTTGGCTAAATGTCTGCCTTCCGGTGACGAGCCTGTGAGATCCAGCCCCCTGGATCTCACAGGCTGGAAGCTGTATGAGTAATACTCACTGTATTACTCATACAGCCAATGCATTCCAAAACAGAAGTATTGGAATGCATTGTAAAGGATTAGACCCCCAAAAGTTGAAGTAATAAAGTGAAAAAAAAGTTTAAAAAATAAAGTTTTCAAGTAAAAATTAACAAAAATGTAGATTTTCCCCAAATAAAGTTAAAAAAATTGGTAAAAAATAGGGGGGTAGGGGAAATAGATAACCCCTCAGATGAACACCGTAAAAAAAAAAAAAAAAAAAAACTGTGCTAAATAAACCATTGTTTTGTCACCTTACATCACAAAAAGTACAACAGCAAGCAATCAAAAAGGCGTATGCCCACGAAAATAGTACCAATCTAACCGTCACCTAATCCCGCAAAAAATGAGCCCCTACCTGAGACAATCGCCCAAAAATTAAAAAACTATGGCTCAGAATATGGAGACACTAAAACATGATTTTTTTTGTTTAAAAAAGGATATTATTGTGTAAAACTTACATGAATAAATAAAAAGTATACATATTAGCTATCGCCGCGTCCGTATCGACCGGCTCTATAAAAATATCACATGACCTAACCCCTCAGATGAACACCGTAAAAAATAAAAACTGTGCTAAATAAACAATTTTTTGTCACCTTGCATCACAAAAAGTGTAATAGCAAGCGATCAAAAAGTCATACGCACCCCAAAATAGTGCCAATCAAACCGTCATCTCATCTCGCAAAAATCATACCCTACCCAAGATAATCGCCCAAAACTGAAAAAACTATGGCTCTCAGACTATGGAAACACTAAAACATGATTTTTTTTGTTTCAAAAATGAAATCAGTGTAAAACTTACATAAATAAAATAAATGTATGCATATTAGGTATCGCCGCATCCGTGACAACCTGGTCTAAAAAAATACCACATGATCTAACCTGTCAGATGAATGTTGTAAATAACAAAAAATTAAAACAGTGCCAAAACAGCTATTTCTTGTTACCTTGCCTCACAAAAAGTGTAATAAAGAGCAACCAAAAATCATATGTACCCTAAAATAGTACCAACAAATCTGCCACCCTATCCCGTAGTTTCTAAAATGGGGTCCCTTTTTTGGAGTTTATACTCTAGGAGTGCATCAGGGGGGCTTCAAATGGGACATGGTGTAAAAAAAAAACAGTCCAGTAAAATCTGCCTTCCAAAAACCGTATGGCATTCCTTTCCTTCTGCGCACTGCCGTGTGCCCGTACAGCGTTTTTTTTTTGCCAAGAAAGTTTAATTTTTAAATTGTATCTCTATTTTCCATTCATTCTTGTGGAACACCTAAAGGGTTAACAAAGTTTGTAAAATCAGGTTTTTGAAAATTTCTGAAAAATTTCAAGATTTGCTTCTAAACTTCTAAGCCTTGTAACATCCCCAAAAAATAAAATGTCATTCCCAAAATGAGCCAAACATGAAGTAGACATATGGGGAATGTAAAGTAATAACTATTTTTGTAGGTATTACTATGTATTATAGAAGTAGAGAAATTGAAACTTGGAAATTTGGTATTTTTTTAATAAATAAAAATGAATTTTTTTGGCTCCATTTTACCAGTGTCATGAAGTACAATATGTGACGAAAAAACAGTCTCAGAATGGCCTGGATGAATCAAAGCGTTTTAAAGTTATCACCACATAAAGTGACACTGGTAAGATTTGCAAAAAATGGCCTGGTCCTTAAGGTGAAATATGGCTGTGTCCTAAAGGGGTTAAAGACCTGACATCCGCCGTACATGTACGGCGGGTGTTGTGAAGGGGTTAAATTATGTTTTACATGTGATTTCCCTTAAAGGGTCTCACTTCAGCAATTAGCATTTATTCCTTTGCTGGCTGGATTTATTTTTCCATCACATTATACACTGCTTGTTTTCCATAGTTATGACCACCCTGCAAGCCAGCAGCAGTGGCCATGCTTTCACACTAAAGGAAAAATCACTAGCCTGAACTCAGTAATGAGTAGCTTCGCCGTTATTGTTTATCACTTAAAAAATTTGTTTCGGCATGCTTGATGCAAGCGTTTCCATGAGGTGAGTGGGAACATTTCTCCAAGTGGTGAAGACGGCCGCACGAAGGCCATCTACTGTCTGGAACTGTTGTCAATTTTTGTAAACTTCCCTTGCCATCCATCCCCAAAGCTTCTGAATTGGATTTAGATCAGGGGAACACGCAGGATGGGCCAAAAGAATGATGTTATTCTCCTGGAAGAAGTCCCTTGTCCTGCGGGCATTGTGTACTGTAGCGTTGTCCTGTTGAAAAACCCAGCTGTGACCACACAGACGAGGGCTCTCAGTTATGAGGAATGCTCTTTGCAACATCTGGACATAACCAGCAGCCGTTTGTTGCCCCTGCACTTCCTGAAGCTCCATTGTTCCACTGAAGGAAAAAGCACCCCAGACCATTATCGCGCCCCATCCACTCTGGCGTGTAGAAAACATCTCAGGTGGGATCTGCTTGTCATGCCAGTAACGTTGGAAACCATAAGGACCATCAAGGTTCAATTTTTTCTCATCAGAGAATAAAACTTTCTTCCACCTTTGAATGTCCCATTGTCACGGCTGAGGATGGGGGAAATCCTCAGCCGTGTGGAGCCCGGTGATGTTATGGCTGCTTGGCCATGAAGACAGGATTAGGGAGCAGGTCACCTCCTAAAGGCATCCCTAACCTGACCCTGACTCCTAGCTACATGAGCCAACCTTGATGGTAGGAGGGCTCATGCTCCGGAACCTAGAAGTCCCTGCTAGCCCTCAAGATGGCCCTAAACTAGGAGCTGAGTAAGACAACCCACTCCTCCTAGACACGGAGGAGCAGGAGTCTCAACGGCCAAGCTGCTGGAAAAGGGGAGACATAAACAGCTCTATGGATATGGCAGGTGAACAAAGAGTTCCACCTACTTGCCACAGCCTTGCTGACTGGATCCCTGTGTAAGCAGGGTGCAGATCACAAACGCATCCCCACACAGGGACCCAGATCCATAGCTGCACAAAATCACATGTAAAACATCAAACGGACATCACACATAACTAGAAATAAACTTAATGAGACATTATAGTTATGACCACAGGGGTGGCTCTTACTGGCAGGTAGTAAAGACAGGAGGCTGCTTTCAGCTAAGCATGGCTGAAGCAACCTGCAGACCTGCAAAAGCAGTGAGGCTTTATAGGCCAAGAAGCCACACCCCACAGTCGGACACACCCAGTGCACACACACACTAGGAAGGAGATTAACCCTTCCAACACCAGGGAAGGGAAAACACCACTTAAAGGAGACGTGCACCCAATAACATAAAAAGCAAGTGCACACATACACACATCACACAAAACCGCATGCACAACATAGCAAGCTGCAATGGCACAGCTCAGACTGCTACGCTGCCACATACATACTGTTGCCAGCGGCAACCACAGGTGAGGCAAATACCACAGCCCTCACCTGTGATTGACAACCAAAGAAAACCGCTGACAACCGCATGCGGTTCAGGAGTCACGGTCATAGCCATGGCCGTGACACCCATGTTTGGTGCTCTGTTGCAAAGTCCAAATAAGCAGTTCTGTGGCGTTCAAGGAAACAAGGTCTTTGAAGACGTTTTTTGTTTTTGAAGCCCTTCAGTCTCAGATGCCATCTGATGGTTATGGGGCTGCAGTCAGCACCAGTAAGGGCCTTAAATTGGGTCGAGGATCATCCAGTGTCTTGACGGACAGTCAATTGGATCCTCCGGCTCAGTGCTGGTGAAATTTTTTGGGTCTTCAACTTGACTTTTTTGTTCCATAACCCTCAGGATCATTTAAGAAATTCCAAATGACTGTCTTACTGCGTCCCACCTCAGCAGCGATGGCGCGCTGTGAGAGACCCTACTTATGCAGTTCAACCCGACCACGTTCAAAAAGGGAGAGTTTGTTTGCCTTTGCCATCACAACGTGTGACTACCTGACAGAAAATGACATTGAATCCACATCTTTTCACAGATTTGGCCTTTTAAAGGCATGTGGTCCTAAACTTTTGATCAGCTGAAAAACAGCCTGTTTCAATTTATTCATGGTTTTCATTAAATTGAATGTTCAAAAAATGTTTTGTTGCACTCCCATTTCTTCTTGTTGCATGTTGAAGCTCTACTTGGAACCTTGTTAAGATCCAACAATGTAAAATATGATTTTTTGCCATTTTTCAAGTGGTCTTAAACTTTTGATCAGGACTGTATGTTAACACAACATTCTGTTATTGCTGAGAGGTTCAAGAAAAATATTGGCTGTAAAACTGCAAAATGCTTTACAATTTTCTGTCTTTTGCATTGCACAATGATTTCTCCACAAGATGGAATGAGTTAGTAAATTAGCTATCAAGTAAATCAAGTAATGTTGCAGAGCTGCAGCCCCTTCATTTTCCAGATTACTGAGAGTCCTGGAGTTGGCACTAGCACTGCTTACAAACTGATGGCACATACTGTACCAGTGATATCGGCTATATTATAATTATATAAATCACTATATTACAGTCAGGGCTGCCACCTGCTGTCCTGGACTATAATATACAAGTAATGAGCCTGGAAGCCTAGTACAGTCTCATTACGAGCATAGAACGCTTTCGACGATCTCCGCCAGAGGGAAAGGGTTGTTGCCCTTGAAGCACATGCTTAAAGGTTTAGCATTACTGCTGCTCCCAGACATTAGCTGCAGGTGTCTGCTGTATGAAACAGCAGGCAGCCGGCGTTTATGGCACTTGCTCCACTCCGGAGTGGGCACCATCTTTAACCTGTTTAGGACATAGGGCGTACCGGTACGCCCTGTTGTCCCGATCCTTAAGGACACAGGACGTACCGCGTGGCGGGCGGTGATCAGAATAAGGTGCCTGCTCAAATCATTGAGCAGGCCACTTGGCTAAATGTCTGCCTTCCGGTGACGAGCCTGTGAGATCCAGCCCCCTGGACCTCACAGGCTGGAAGCTGTATGAGTAATACTCACTGTATTACTCATACAGCCAATGCATTCCAAAACAGAAGTATTGGAATGCATTGTAAAGGATTAGACCCCCAAAAGTTGAAGTAATAAAGTGAAAAAAAAGTTTAAAAAATAAAGTTTTCAAGTAAAAATTAACAAAAATGTAGATTTTCCCCAAATAAAGTTAAAAAAATTGGTAAAAAATAGGGGGGTAGGGGAAATAGATAACCCCTCAGATGAACACCGTAAAAAAAAAAAAAAAAAAAACTGTGCTAAATAAACCATTGTTTTGTCACCTTACATCACAAAAAGTACAACAGCAAGCAATCAAAAAGGCGTATGCCCACGAAAATAGTACCAATCTAACCGTCACCTAATCCCGCAAAAAATGAGCCCCTACCTGAGACAATCGCCCAAAAATTAAAAAACTATGGCTCAGAATATGGAGACACTAAAACATGATTTTTTTTGTTTAAAAAAGGATATTATTGTGTAAAACTTACATGAATAAATAAAAAGTATACATATTAGCTATCGCCGCGTCCGTATCGACCGGCTCTATAAAAATATCACATGACCTAACCCCTCAGATGAACACCGTAAAAAATAAAAACTGTGCTAAATAAACAATTTTTTGTCACCTTGCATCACAAAAAGTGTAATAGCAAGCGATCAAAAAGTCATACGCACCCCAAAATAGTGCCAATCAAACCGTCATCTCATCTCGCAAAAATCATACCCTACCCAAGATAATCGCCCAAAACTGAAAAAACTATGGCTCTCAGACTATGGAAACACTAAAACATGATTTTTTTTGTTTCAAAAATGAAATCAGTGTAAAACTTACATAAATAAAATAAATGTATGCATATTAGGTATCGCCGCATCCGTGACAACCTGGTCTAAAAAAATACCACATGATCTAACCTGTCAGATGAATGTTGTAAATAACAAAAAATTAAAACAGTGCCAAAACAGCTATTTCTTGTTACCTTGCCTCACAAAAAGTGTAATAAAGAGCAACCAAAAATCATATGTACCCTAAAATAGTACCAACAAATCTGCCACCCTATCCCGTAGTTTCTAAAATGGGGTCCCTTTTTTGGAGTTTATACTCTAGGAGTGCATCAGGGGGGCTTCAAATGGGACATGGTGTAAAAAAAAACAGTCCAGTAAAATCTGCCTTCCAAAAACCGTATGGCATTCCTTTCCTTCTGCGCACTGCCGTGTGCCCGTACAGCGTTTTTTTTTGCCAAGAAAGTTTAATTTTTAAATTGTATCTCTATTTTCCATTCATTCTTGTGGAACACCTAAAGGGTTAACAAAGTTTGTAAAATCAGTTTTTTGAAAATTTCTGAAAAATTTCAAGATTTGCTTCTAAACTTCTAAGCCTTGTAACATCCCCAAAAAATAAAATGTCATTCCCAAAATGAGCCAAACATGAAGTAGACATATGGGGAATGTAAAGTAATAACTATTTTTGTAGGTATTACTATGTATTATAGAAGTAGAGAAATTGAAACTTGGAAATTTGGTATTTTTTTAATAAATAAAAATGAATTTTTTTGGCTCCATTTTACCAGTGTCATGAAGTACAATATGTGACGAAAAAACAGTCTCAGAATGGCCTGGATGAATCAAAGCGTTTTAAAGTTATCACCACATAAAGTGACACTGGTAAGATTTGCAAAAAATGGCCTGGTCCTTAAGGTGAAATATGGCTGTGTCCTAAAGGGGTTAAAGACCTGACATCCGCCGTACATGTACGGCGGGTGTTGTGAAGGGGTTAAATTATGTTTTACATGTGATTTCCCTTAAAGGGTCTCACTTCAGCAATTAGCATTTATTCCTTTGCTGGCTGGATTTATTTTTCCATCACATTATACACTGCTTGTTTTCCATAGTTATGACCACCCTGCAAGCCAGCAGCAGTGGCCATGCTTTCACACTAAAGGAAAAATCACTAGCCTGAACTCAGTAATGAGTAGCTTCGCCGTTATTGTTTATCACTTAAAAAATTTGTTTCGGCATGCTTGATGCAAGCGTTTCCATGAGGTGAGTGGGAACATTTCTCCAAGTGGTGAAGACGGCCGCACGAAGGCCATCTACTGTCTGGAACTGTTGTCAATTTTTGTAAACTTCCCTTGCCATCCATCCCCAAAGCTTCTGAATTGGATTTAGATCAGGGGAACACGCAGGATGGGCCAAAAGAATGATGTTATTCTCCTGGAAGAAGTCCCTTGTCCTGCGGGCATTGTGTACTGTAGCGTTGTCCTGTTGAAAAACCCAGCTGTGACCACACAGACGAGGGCTCTCAGTTATGAGGAATGCTCTTTGCAACATCTGGACATAACCAGCAGCCGTTTGATGCCCCTGCACTTCCTGAAGCTCCATTGTTCCACTGAAGGAAAAAGCACCCCAGACCATTATCGCGCCCCATCCACTCTGGCGTGTAGAAAACATCTCAGGTGGGATCTGCTTGTCATGCCAGTAACGTTGGAAACCATAAGGACCATCAAGGTTCAATTTTTTCTCATCAGAGAATAAAACTTTCTTCCACCTTTGAATGTCCCATTGTCACGGCTGAGGATGGGGGAAATCCTCAGCCGTGTGGAGCCCGGTGATGTTATGGCTGCTTGGCCATGAAGACAGGATTAGGGAGCAGGTCACCTCCTAAAGGCATCCCTAACCTGACCCTGACTCCTAGCTACATGAGCCAACCTTGATGGTAGGAGGGCTCATGCTCCGGAACCTAGAAGTCCCTGCTAGCCCTCAAGATGGCCCTAAACTAGGAGCTGAGTAAGACAACCCACTCCTCCTAGACACGGAGGAGCAGGAGTCTCAACGGCCAAGCTGCTGGAAAAGGGGAGACATAAACAGCTCTATGGATATGGCAGGTGAACAAAGAGTTCCACCTACTTGCCACAGCCTTGCTGACTGGATCCCTGTGTAAGCAGGGTGCAGATCACAAACGCATCCCCACACAGGGACCCAGATCCATAGCTGCACAAAATCACATGTAAAACATCAAACGGACATCACACATAACTAGAAATAAACTTAATGAGACATTATGGTTATGACCACAGGGGTGGCTCTTACTGGCAGGTAGTAAAGACAGGAGGCTGCTTTCAGCTAAGCATGGCTGAAGCAACCTGCAGACCTGCAAAAGCAGTGAGGCTTTATAGGCCAAGAAGCCACACCCCACAGTCGGACACACCCAGTGCACACACACACTAGGAAGGAGATTAACCCTTCCAACACCAGGGAAGGGAAAACACCACTTAAAGGAGACGTGCACCCAATAACATAAAAATCAAGTGCACACATACACACATCACACAAAACCGCATGCACAACATAGCAAGCTGCAATGGCACAGCTCAGACTGCTACGCTGCCACATACATACTGTTGCCAGCGGCAACCACAGGTGAGGCAAATACCACAGCCCTCACCTGTGATTGACAACCAAAGAAAACCGCTGACAACCGCATGCGGTTCAGGAGTCACGGCCATGGCTATGACCGTGACTCCTATGTTTGGTGCTCTGTTGCAAAGTCCAAATAAGCAGTTCTGTGGCGTTCAAGGAAACAAGGTCTTTGAAGACGTTTTTTGTTTTTGAAGCCCTTCAGTCTCAGATGCCATCTGATGGTTATGGGGCTGCAGTCAGCACCAGTAAGGGCCTTAAATTGGGTCGAGGATCATCCAGTGTCTTGACGGACAGTCAATTGGATCCTCCGGCTCAGTGCTGGTGAAATTTTTTGGGTCTTCAACTTGACTTTTTTGTTCCATAACCCTCAGGATCATTTAAGAAATTCCAAATGACTGTCTTACTGCGTCCCACCTCAGCAGCGATGGCGCGCTGTGAGAGACCCTACTTATGCAGTTCAACCCGACCACGTTCAAAAAGGGAGAGTTTGTTTGCCTTTGCCATCACAACGTGTGACTACCTGACAGAAAATGACATTGAATCCACATCTTTTCACAGATTTGGCCTTTTAAAGGCATGTGGTCCTAAACTTTTGATCAGCTGAAAAACAGCCTGTTTCAATTTATTCATGGTTTTCATTAAATTGAATGTTCAAAAAATGTTTTGTTGCACTCCCATTTCTTCTTGTTGCATGTTGAAGCTCTACTTGGAACCTTGTTAAGATCCAACAATGTAAAATATGATTTTTTGCCATTTTTCAAGTGGTCTTAAACTTTTGATCAGGACTGTATGTTAACACAACATTCTGTTATTGCTGAGAGGTTCAAGAAAAATATTGGCTGTAAAACTGCAAAATGCTTTACAATTTTCTGTCTTTTGCATTGCACAATGATTTCTCCACAAGATGGAATGAGTTAGTAAATTAGCTATCAAGTAAATCAAGTAATGTTGCAGAGCTGCAGCCCCTTCATTTTCCAGATTACTGAGAGTCCTGGAGTTGGCACTAGCACTGCTTACAAACTGATGGCACATACTGTACCAGTGATATCGGCTATATTATAATTATATAAATCACTATATTACAGTCAGGGCTGCCACCTGCTGTCCTGGACTATAATATACAAGTAATGAGCCTGGAAGCCTAGTACAGTCTCATTACGAGCATAGAACGCTTTCGACGATCTCCGCCAGAGGGAAAGGGTTGTTGCCCTTGAAGCACATGCTTAAAGGTTTAGCATTACTGCTGCTCCCAGACATTAGCTGCAGGTGTCTGCTGTATGAAACAGCAGGCAGCCGGCGTTTATGGCACTTGCTCCACTCCGGAGTGGGCACCATCTTTAACCTGTTTAGGACATAGGGCGTACCGGTACGCCCTGTTGTCCCGATCCTTAAGGACACAGGACGTACCGCGTGGCGGGCGGTGATCAGAATAAGGTGCCTGCTCAAATCATTGAGCAGGCCACTTGGCTAAATGTCTGCCTTCCGGTGACGAGCCTGTGAGATCCAGCCCCCTGGATCTCACAGGCTGGAAGCTGTATGAGTAATACTCACTGTATTACTCATACAGCCAATGCATTCCAAAACAGAAGTATTGGAATGCATTGCAAAGGATTAGACCCCCAAAAGTTGAAGTAATAAAGTGAAAAAAAAGTTTAAAAAATAAAGTTTTCAAGTAAAAATTAACAAAAATGTAGATTTTCCCCAAATAAAGTTAAAAAAATTGGTAAAAAATAGGGGGGTAGGGGAAATAGATAACCCCTCAGATGAACACCGTAAAAAAAAAAAAAAAAAAAACTGTGCTAAATAAACCATTGTTTTGTCACCTTACATCACAAAAAGTACAACAGCAAGCAATCAAAAAGGCGTATGCCCACGAAAATAGTACCAATCTAACCGTCACCTAATCCCGCAAAAAATGAGCCCCTACCTGAGACAATCGCCCAAAAATTAAAAAACTATGGCTCAGAATATGGAGACACTAAAACATGATTTTTTTTGTTTAAAAAAGGATATTATTGTGTAAAACTTACATGAATAAATAAAAAGTATACATATTAGCTATCGCCGCGTCCGTATCGACCGGCTCTATAAAAATATCACATGACCTAACCCCTCAGATGAACACCGTAAAAAATAAAAACTGTGCTAAATAAACAATTTTTTGTCACCTTGCATCACAAAAAGTGTAATAGCAAGCGATCAAAAAGTCATACGCACCCCAAAATAGTGCCAATCAAACCGTCATCTCATCTCGCAAAA
Organism: Bufo bufo; assembly: GCF_905171765.1. Lineage (NCBI taxonomy): Eukaryota > Metazoa > Chordata > Amphibia > Anura > Bufonidae > Bufo > Bufo bufo. Next base: position 176,501,892 of record NC_053393.1, on the reverse strand, counting down.
ATCATACCCTACCCAAGATAATCGCCCAAAACTGAAAAAACTATGGCTCTCAGACTATGGAAACACTAAAACATGATTTTTTTTGTTTCAAAAATGAAATCAGTGTAAAACTTACATAAATAAAATAAATGTATGCATATTAGGTATCGCCGCATCCGTGACAACCTGGTCTAAAAAAATACCACATGATCTAACCTGTCAGATGAATGTTGTAAATAACAAAAAATTAAAACAGTGCCAAAACAGCTATTTCTTGTTACCTTGCCTCACAAAAAGTGTAATAAAGAGCAACCAAAAATCATATGTACCCTAAAATAGTACCAACAAATCTGCCACCCTATCCCGTAGTTTCTAAAATGGGGTCCCTTTTTTGGAGTTTATACTCTAGGAGTGCATCAGGGGGGCTTCAAATGGGACATGGTGTAAAAAAAAACAGTCCAGTAAAATCTGCCTTCCAAAAACCGTATGGCATTCCTTTCCTTCTGCGCACTGCCGTGTGCCCGTACAGCGTTTTTTTTTGCCAAGAAAGTTTAATTTTTAAATTGTATCTCTATTTTCCATTCATTCTTGTGGAACACCTAAAGGGTTAACAAAGTTTGTAAAATCAGGTTTTTGAAAATTTCTGAAAAATTTCAAGATTTGCTTCTAAACTTCTAAGCCTTGTAACATCCCCAAAAAATAAAATGTCATTCCCAAAATGAGCCAAACATGAAGTAGACATATGGGGAATGTAAAGTAATAACTATTTTTGTAGGTATTACTATGTATTATAGAAGTAGAGAAATTGAAACTTGGAAATTTGGTATTTTTTTAATAAATAAAAATGAATTTTTTTGGCTCCATTTTACCAGTGTCATGAAGTACAATATGTGACGAAAAAACAGTCTCAGAATGGCCTGGATGAATCAAAGCGTTTTAAAGTTATCACCACATAAAGTGACACTGGTAAGATTTGCAAAAAATGGCCTGGTCCTTAAGGTGAAATATGGCTGTGTCCTAAAGGGGTTAAAGACCTGACATCCGCCGTACATGTACGGCGGGTGTTGTGAAGGGGTTAAATTATGTTTTACATGTGATTTCCCTTAAAGGGTCTCACTTCAGCAATTAGCATTTATTCCTTTGCTGGCTGGATTTATTTTTCCATCACATTATACACTGCTTGTTTTCCATAGTTATGACCACCCTGCAAGCCAGCAGCAGTGGCCATGCTTTCACACTAAAGGAAAAATCACTAGCCTGAACTCAGTAATGAGTAGCTTCGCCGTTATTGTTTATCACTTAAAAAATTTGTTTCGGCATGCTTGATGCAAGCGTTTCCATGAGGTGAGTGGGAACATTTCTCCAAGTGGTGAAGACGGCCGCACGAAGGCCATCTACTGTCTGGAACTGTTGTCAATTTTTGTAAACTTCCCTTGCCATCCATCCCCAAAGCTTCTGAATTGGATTTAGATCAGGGGAACACGCAGGATGGGCCAAAAGAATGATGTTATTCTCCTGGAAGAAGTCCCTTGTCCTGCGGGCATTGTGTACTGTAGCGTTGTCCTGTTGAAAAACCCAGCTGTGACCACACAGACGAGGGCTCTCAGTTATGAGGAATGCTCTTTGCAACATCTGGACATAACCAGCAGCCGTTTGATGCCCCTGCACTTCCTGAAGCTCCATTGTTCCACTGAAGGAAAAAGCACCCCAGACCATTATCGCGCCCCATCCACTCTGGCGTGTAGAAAACATCTCAGGTGGGATCTGCTTGTCATGCCAGTAACGTTGGAAACCATAAGGACCATCAAGGTTCAATTTTTTCTCATCAGAGAATAAAACTTTCTTCCACCTTTGAATGTCCCATTGTCACGGCTGAGGATGGGGGAAATCCTCAGCCGTGTGGAGCCCGGTGATGTTATGGCTGCTTGGCCATGAAGACAGGATTAGGGAGCAGGTCACCTCCTAAAGGCATCCCTAACCTGACCCTGACTCCTAGCTACATGAGCCAACCTTGATGGTAGGAGGGCTCATGCTCCGGAACCTAGAAGTCCCTGCTAGCCCTCAAGATGGCCCTAAACTAGGAGCTGAGTAAGACAACCCACTCCTCCTAGACACGGAGGAGCAGGAGTCTCAACGGCCAAGCTGCTGGAAAAGGGGAGACATAAACAGCTCTATGGATATGGCAGGTGAACAAAGAGTTCCACCTACTTGCCACAGCCTTGCTGACTGGATCCCTGTGTAAGCAGGGTGCAGATCACAAACGCATCCCCACACAGGGACCCAGATCCATAGCTGCACAAAATCACATGTAAAACATCAAACGGACATCACACATAACTAGAAATAAACTTAATGAGACATTATGGTTATGACCACAGGGGTGGCTCTTACTGGCAGGTAGTAAAGACAGGAGGCTGCTTTCAGCTAAGCATGGCTGAAGCAACCTGCAGACCTGCAAAAGCAGTGAGGCTTTATAGGCCAAGAAGCCACACCCCACAGTCGGACACACCCAGTGCACACACACACTAGGAAGGAGATTAACCCTTCCAACACCAGGGAAGGGAAAACACCACTTAAAGGAGACGTGCACCCAATAACATAAAAAGCAAGTGCACACATACACACATCACACAAAACCGCATGCACAACATAGCAAGCTGCAATGGCACAGCTCAGACTGCTACGCTGCCACATACATACTGTTGCCAGCGGCAACCACAGGTGAGGCAAATACCACAGCCCTCACCTGTGATTGACAACCAAAGAAAACCGCTGACAACCGCATGCGGTTCAGGAGTCACGGCCATGGCTATGACCGTGACACCCATGTTTGGTGCTCTGTTGCAAAGTCCAAATAAGCAGTTCTGTGGCGTTCAAGGAAACAAGGTCTTTGAAGACGTTTTTTGTTTTTGAAGCCCTTCAGTCTCAGATGCCATCTGATGGTTATGGGGCTGCAGTCAGCACCAGTAAGGGCCTTAAATTGGGTCGAGGATCATCCAGTGTCTTGACGGACAGTCAATTGGATCCTCCGGCTCAGTGCTGGTGAAATTTTTTGGGTCTTCAACTTGACTTTTTTGTTCCATAACCCTCAGGATCATTTAAGAAATTCCAAATGACTGTCTTACTGCGTCCCACCTCAGCAGCGATGGCGCGCTGTGAGAGACCCTACTTATGCAGTTCAACCCGACCACGTTCAAAAAGGGAGAGTTTGTTTGCCTTTGCCATCACAACGTGTGACTACCTGACAGAAAATGACATTGAATCCACATCTTTTCACAGATTTGGCCTTTTAAAGGCATGTGGTCCTAAACTTTTGATCAGCTGAAAAACAGCCTGTTTCAATTTATTCATGGTTTTCATTAAATTGAATGTTCAAAAAATGTTTTGTTGCACTCCCATTTCTTCTTGTTGCATGTTGAAGCTCTACTTGGAACCTTGTTAAGATCCAACAATGTAAAATATGATTTTTTGCCATTTTTCAAGTGGTCTTAAACTTTTGATCAGGACTGTATGTTAACACAACATTCTGTTATTGCTGAGAGGTTCAAGAAAAATATTGGCTGTAAAACTGCAAAATGCTTTACAATTTTCTGTCTTTTGCATTGCACAATGATTTCTCCACAAGATGGAATGAGTTAGTAAATTAGCTATCAAGTAAATCAAGTAATGTTGCAGAGCTGCAGCCCCTTCATTTTCCAGATTACTGAGAGTCCTGGAGTTGGCACTAGCACTGCTTACAAACTGATGGCACATACTGTACCAGTGATATCGGCTATATTATAATTATATAAATCACTATATTACAGTCAGGGCTGCCACCTGCTGTCCTGGACTATAATATACAAGTAATGAGCCTGGAAGCCTAGTACAGTCTCATTACGAGCATAGAACGCTTTCGACGATCTCCGCCAGAGGGAAAGGGTTGTTGCCCTTGAAGCACATGCTTAAAGGTTTAGCATTACTGCTGCTCCCAGACATTAGCTGCAGGTGTCTGCTGTATGAAACAGCAGGCAGCCGGCGTTTATGGCACTTGCTCCACTCCGGAGTGGGCACCATCTTTAACCTGTTTAGGACATAGGGCGTACCGGTACGCCCTGTTGTCCCGATCCTTAAGGACACAGGACGTACCGCGTGGCGGGCGGTGATCAGAATAAGGTGCCTGCTCAAATCATTGAGCAGGCCACTTGGCTAAATGTCTGCCTTCCGGTGACGAGCCTGTGAGATCCAGCCCCCTGGATCTCACAGGCTGGAAGCTGTATGAGTAATACTCACTGTATTACTCATACAGCCAATGCATTCCAAAACAGAAGTATTGGAATGCATTGTAAAGGATTAGACCCCCAAAAGTTGAAGTAATAAAGTGAAAAAAAAGTTTAAAAAATAAAGTTTTCAAGTAAAAATTAACAAAAATGTAGATTTTCCCCAAATAAAGTTAAAAAAATTGGTAAAAAATAGGGGGGTAGGGGAAATAGATAACCCCTCAGATGAACACCGTAAAAAAAAAAAAAAAAAAAAACTGTGCTAAATAAACCATTGTTTTGTCACCTTACATCACAAAAAGTACAACAGCAAGCAATCAAAAAGGCGTATGCCCACGAAAATAGTACCAATCTAACCGTCACCTAATCCCGCAAAAAATGAGCCCCTACCTGAGACAATCGCCCAAAAATTAAAAAACTATGGCTCAGAATATGGAGACACTAAAACATGATTTTTTTTGTTTAAAAAAGGATATTATTGTGTAAAACTTACATGAATAAATAAAAAGTATACATATTAGCTATCGCCGCGTCCGTATCGACCGGCTCTATAAAAATATCACATGACCTAACCCCTCAGATGAACACCGTAAAAAATAAAAACTGTGCTAAATAAACAATTTTTTGTCACCTTGCATCACAAAAAGTGTAATAGCAAGCGATCAAAAAGTCATACGCACCCCAAAATAGTGCCAATCAAACCGTCATCTCATCTCGCAAAAATCATACCCTACCCAAGATAATCGCCCAAAACTGAAAAAACTATGGCTCTCAGACTATGGAAACACTAAAACATGATTTTTTTTGTTTCAAAAATGAAATCAGTGTAAAACTTACATAAATAAAATAAATGTATGCATATTAGGTATCGCCGCATCCGTGACAACCTGGTCTAAAAAAATACCACATGATCTAACCTGTCAGATTAATGTTGTAAATAACAAAAAATTAAAACAGTGCCAAAACAGCTATTTCTTGTTACCTTGCCTCACAAAAAGTGTAATAAAGAGCAACCAAAAATCATATGTACCCTAAAATAGTACCAACAAATCTGCCACCCTATCCCGTAGTTTCTAAAATGGGGTCCCTTTTTTGGAGTTTATACTCTAGGAGTGCATCAGGGGGGCTTCAAATGGGACATGGTGTAAAAAAAAACAGTCCAGTAAAATCTGCCTTCCAAAAACCGTATGGCATTCCTTTCCTTCTGCGCACTGCCGTGTGCCCGTACAGCGTTTTTTTTTGCCAAGAAAGTTTAATTTTTAAATTGTATCTCTATTTTCCATTCATTCTTGTGGAACACCTAAAGGGTTAACAAAGTTTGTAAAATCAGGTTTTTGAAAATTTCTGAAAAATTTCAAGATTTGCTTCTAAACTTCTAAGCCTTGTAACATCCCCAAAAAATAAAATGTCATTCCCAAAATGAGCCAAACATGAAGTAGACATATGGGGAATGTAAAGTAATAACTATTTTTGTAGGTATTACTATGTATTATAGAAGTAGAGAAATTGAAACTTGGAAATTTGGTATTTTTTTAATAAATAAAAATGAATTTTTTTGGCTCCATTTTACCAGTGTCATGAAGTACAATATGTGACGAAAAAACAGTCTCAGAATGGCCTGGATGAATCAAAGCGTTTTAAAGTTATCACCACATAAAGTGACACTGGTAAGATTTGCAAAAAATGGCCTGGTCCTTAAGGTGAAATATGGCTGTGTCCTAAAGGGGTTAAAGACCTGACATCCGCCGTACATGTACGGCGGGTGTTGTGAAGGGGTTAAATTATGTTTTACATGTGATTTCCCTTAAAGGGTCTCACTTCAGCAATTAGCATTTATTCCTTTGCTGGCTGGATTTATTTTTCCATCACATTATACACTGCTTGTTTTCCATAGTTATGACCACCCTGCAAGCCAGCAGCAGTGGCCATGCTTTCACACTAAAGGAAAAATCACTAGCCTGACGGTTTTTCCTATAGTGTGCAATCATGGCCACTGCTGCTGGATTGCAGGGTGGTCATAACCATGGAAACAAGCAGTGTATAATGTGATGGAAGAATAAATCCAGCCAGCAAAGGAGGCAATATGGATAATAACAATACAATAGTAAGTGGCTTGTATTAACTCCCTCTACATAATAAATGCTATTCGCTGAAGTATGACAACCCCTTTAAATGTATTTAAATTGTACCTCCACCCTTGATTAACCATATAGAAAATTAAAAATGTAACTTCTGTGTACCTTTTGTCATTATCTTTGAGGTTGTCATATATTTTTCAGTTTGTTTCACTCTGGAGTGTATGACAAAAAAAATCTCCTCTTGCTACAAAAAAACTGACAGCAAGCAGGAAAGACTGGGGAACACGGCCAGATACTAACTCCTGTGACGACAGGGATTGCTAGGGAATACTGTGACATGATGAGCTAACTTCAAGGGATTGTCCATTATTTTTCAATGGTCTATTCTCAGGACAGGCCATTAAAGGGACTCTGTCACCACTTTCTAACCCCCCCTTTTAAAAGTATTGTTCTGTCCATGGCGCCCTTGTGATTACAAAGGTGTTGTTATAACATAAATTCGCCGTCTCGTTTTGATAAAAATACCTTTTATCTAACCTGTCAATCTTGTGGATAAGGTGCCCAGGGCGTTTCTGAAGGTCTGAAGCTGCCGCCCGCCGCCGCCGCCGTTGGTGCCCAGCTCCTCCCCTGATCCTTTCAGCGCCGCCTGAATGTAAAGAAATCCGCCTCCGGCTCTCGCTGTGCGCACGCGCGGGATCTTTGAAAAGGAGGAGGGGGCACTGAGCGAGAGCCGGAGGCGGATTTCTTTACATTCAGGCGGCGCTGAAAGGATCAGGGGAGGAGCTGGGCACCAACGGCGGCGGCGGCGGGCGGCAGCTTCAGACCTTCAGAAACGCCCTGGGCACCTTATCCACAAGATTGACAGGTTAGATAAAAGGTATTTTTATCAAAACGAGACGGCGAATTTATGTTATAACAACACCTTTGTAATCACAAGGGCGCCATGGAGAGAACAATACTTTTAAAAGGGGGGGTTAGAAAGTGGTGACAGAGTCCCTTTAAGCTCTGATCAACACCCTGTCTCCCTGCCCATCAGCTGTTTTGGGGTAGCTCCAGAGGCGGAAGTCAGTGCTGGAACTACACAGCTCTGTCCAAGGTGTAGTGGATGGAAATGGTTACTGTAGTGCTGATCCCATTCACTTCAATAGGAGCCATACTGGTGTAACCAGTGTAATTCTGCCGCCTAATTCCGGTGCCAGATCCACTACAAAATTGCTGATCAATGGGGATGCGGCATGTCAGATAATCACTAATCAGAGATTGACGGCCTATACTGGGGATAGGTTATCAATAACAAAATCCTGAACAGCACCTTTAAAAGCCATTAAATTTAACAAAAATGAAAATATCACACACAGCCCACCAAGTATCACCTGATGAGCTTTTGAGGATTTAAAATTTTATTGAAAAGCATATGATTTTTATTGATGGGTTTTCATGAAATTTGCATCTCGTGAGTATGATAAAATTGCTTTCTCTTTATACAAAAATACTACTTTATATCCTATTGAATTTCTGCTATGGAAGTATACTACAGAAGCCAGCTTGATGTTTGGAAGATACACTGCCTGTCGTATGTAACTGCTTGGTGCCTGCTTTGTTGGGATTGGAGGGATGGATCTTGGAAAGGAGATACTGGGGCTAATATACAGAACATTATTGAAGGGGGAGAGGCATTATTTAGTAGATTTTTGGACTGTATCTTTAACTTGCCTGTTGTTTATAAAACTAACCCCTTCATATTTCTTTCTACGTAGCTGTGTGAAGGCTTGATTCTTGTAGTTTTCATTGGAATCAATTTGGGGTACATAAGATATTTTGATCACTTTTTTGTGGCGGATATTCAAAAAACAGTAATTTTGGCCTTTTTTTTATGTCGTTCAACGTACAGGATAAATGACATAAACATTGTATATACCATGTTGCATATACCAAAAAAGAAAGCTTTTTTCAACTTGGAGATTTTTTAAAATAAAACATATTTTTTTTTACCATTTATTAGTCCCCCAAGGGAACTTTAAAATGCAATCCTTTTCGTCGCTCACAAAGTACACTGTACTACTTACATAGTGCAGTGAATACTCTGCTGCCAGTAGGGTTCCTTCATTGTACCCCCAGCTGCAGTGTACAGACATTGGCACCCCACAATCTCATTCACGACAGTGCTGATGTCTGACAGAGGAAGTCCCTTCCCTCTAAAACCACTTAGATGCTGCGGTAGCTATTGACTGCAAAATCTAAGGAGTTAAATGGCCAGGATCAGCACTTGTGCTGATCTGGGCCATTAACGCGGGAGCCTGGCTGTTGTAAGAAAGCTGAGCTCCTGTTCTCCACAACACAGGAGACCAGTGCTAGGTGGCGACCCAGAATAAAGCCCCTTAATAACTAATGTAAAAAGACGTATCTGTGGTTATTAAGGGTTTAATCTGTTCTTAGCTGTATAATGTGTTTTGAAATGTAATATAGATGTAGCAATCTTTAATGTGACACTTAAATTTTTTTTAAACACAACCGCAGCAAGCTTTATCTTGTATTTTTCAGTGGTTTTTGTTGTTAAGCATCAATATAAAGTTTGATACAACTGTGTATTTAATAAGTTAAATGTCAAATAAATGTTTGCTACATCCGTATTTCTATGCGACAAATAGAAAATATATGCCAAACAGTAGGCACACCCAAATTAATAAATTGCGCATAACATTAATAAAAGAATAATCACTATACCAAGAGGTAAACCAATAAAGAAAATTGTGTGGGCATTTGCTTTGGTAGACAGATTTGCGGACGCAGTATAGAGGCAACGACAACGTCTTTAACTTAAACAGTTCAGTGTTTTATTCACACATAAGGAAAGTGACAACAAAATGTCAGTTTCAAGAAAAAAAAACAGTCACCTTGAGTCTGGTGTTTGTTCACACCAGGCAGCAACACATAAGTCCTTTGGTGAAACAGAAGTCCACGTGCTTTCATCCAAACAGGATAGCACGCCTTAACGTCGGCCCAAAATCTCAGGCTCCAACACAGAGACTGGCAAAGCTCCACTGTCAGATGGAGGATAATCCACCTCAGCTGAGACTGCTGGCTGGGTTTTATATCTCTAACCAAAACCCGACCTGGAACGTGGGGAACAGCCACCCATCCTGCACTTTGGCTGCTCCCAGTAAGAGCCGGCCCGGATCGTCTTTACAGCCACACTAAATAACCAATAGTGTCAGTCAGCACTCGCTGCCGCTGACACTCAAAATTACTGACTCTTACCTAACCGAGGCCAGGAACCTCGGTGACACATATCTTCCGTCAATGACGGCCCCTTGTGCTTTCCTACAATTGGTATTGATATAAGGTTATTTCAGGATAAACCGCAATAAAACGATGTGATTAGCGTAACTTCTAGCCATGCTATGCATAGAAAATCAGGAGCTGTTAAGGGCTGCATATTTTATAGAATGCCAGTAATATATGTCAAATTCTAATTTCTGAAAGACGTAAGAGAGCTGTCCATTTTAGCAATACAAATGTACTACTTTGTATGAGGCAATGTACAGTAAGCAAAACCAATAAAATCTGATGACCGCACAGTATTAAACTGTCACTCCGTCCTAGCCTAGTAAATCTCCTAGACTACTTTGGTGGTTCATAGTTGCCAAGAAGGTGGCATACGTTCCTTCCAAATAGATATTTGCATCTGATAAGTGCCAAGTCGACTGAACTACACGCATTAAAACTTGATCATTTGCCAGCTCAGAATAGCTTCTATCACTTTTATCAGGTGGTTGTATTTATATTCACTTTTCATCCAGGATTTCTTCACATATATTTATCGGTAAAATGAAACCTAAAAAGCTAAATAACTGTTTATTAACACTAATTATAACTGCCTGGATAAGATGGAGTGGTCTTTAGGAATACAGTTCTTCGGCCTCTTTATGGGAGGTTTACCTACTTCACTGGATATTAAATATTTAATGTAAAAAGAAAATGTCATTCAGGAATACTTGGAAACTATCTGGTTTCTTATGGCAATTAAGATTTCCCTGAGCTCCCCTTAAACAAAGAGCTTTGTTCTTTTGAGGCAATTAC